>NC_134501.1:4881592-4991592 GCF_040206685.1 Ascaphus truei
ACATGCCAAATAACATGCCCAATACATGCCCAATAGCATGCCCAATAACATGCCCAATAATATGCCCAATACCATGCCCAATAACATGCCCAATACATGCCCAATACCATGCCCAATACCATGCCCAATACATGCCCAATACCATGCCCAATACATGCCCAATAATATACCCAATAACATGTCCAATAATATGCCCAATACATGCCCAATACATGCCCGATGCTATGCCCAATACCATGCCCAATACATGCCCAATACAATGCCCAATAACATACCCAATACATGCCCAATACCATGCCCAATACCATGCCCAATAACATGCCCAATAACATGCCCAATACAATGCCCAATAACATGCCCAATACATGCCCAATAACATGCCCAATAACATGCCCAATAACATGCCCAATAACATGCCCAATACCATGCCAAATAATATGCTTAAATAACATGCCCAATAACATGCCCAATAACATGCTCAAAAAGATCATTATCTCAATGAACGTGTTTCAAACCATAGTTTTATATTCCCACAGTATATATTCCTAACATGTAAGGCATGTTCTTTTCTAGTCCCTCGCTTGTTTAGCAGTGTTACCTTTCTGAGGATCAATGACAAAGTTTCCCTCTTGGTTTCCTTCCAAAATGTCATATGTGACATGGTCTCCATCAGGATCAAACGCATGCACTGTAGCTACAAGGGTATTAGGACCTGCATCCTCAGAAACAAACGTTCTATAACTGTAAAACAAACAATAACATACATTTGCTGATACATTTACTTTAAAGTACACGTTACAACTACTTGCCCAGTTTGAGATAAGTGGGCGAGTACTGTCGGTAATATTTCTGTTGGGAAACGTAACTGTGACAGTCTAGGTCTCAATAGCTTTACTCTGGTTGAGAGCTAAACATTGGCGGGTTTCCCATTATGTTTTTTTGCCCCACGTATCTTTATTGGAGTCACATACAACTTGCTTACAGTTACTTTTCAGATACAGGAGTAGAGAACATTGTTTAGTCACATACATCATATTGCGCCCACTGTTTCGCGTTTGTCCTGACAAGAGCGTGGGATTGACGCAGCTCCGCCTTCCACATTTAATAGGTTGTTGGGTTATTATCAATTTCCCGGTTTGGGCTCGTATTTAATTTGTATTTGTAGTAATTTGGCTACTCGGGTAAAAAAAGGAGCCTTAAATTTACCGATTTTATAGCCTAGCGGAGCTGTGACCTCCAATTATTGCTTTTTCAATTTCCTTAATTTTCCTCCCTTCATATACGTCTGTTACATAACCTGGTATCAATCTGGTACTCTCAACAAAACTGCCGATGATACTCTACTTTAATCTACTCTATATTAACTATAAACTCAACTAGTCGTGTTGGTCCACTTCTTGTTCTCCGTTTCAGACGTCCTCCCAGTCATAAGTCTATGATATTCACTGTTGTATATCTGATATGCATTTTAATACTATTTGTAAAAAAACCCTCCATGTCATCCCAGGGCTTTCGACTAGTATAGGGTTACCTGGTTATTTCCCCTATCTTTGTTTCTAAACCTTAAGTTCTACACCGTCTTCCGTCCACATATTTGTCCCTTCTAGGAACCAGTCCCTCCTTTGGTGGAAGTCCCCCAGCGTTCTGTTTCTGTCCAAGCACGTCTCCAGTCTATCGTCATTAGTTTGTACAGTACGTTGTGTGAGTTCTCCATCGAGGGTTGGAGTGGCAGTATCCAGTTTACCGTAATGGTCTTTCTTCCAGCTAAGAGTATAATTTCTTTGGGTCTTGTCACTGTTTTGCTCATTTGTCTGCATATGTCCAGTTCTCTATGTTAGAGAAGATCATCGGAAGTGGGTGTCTAACCCAGGATATCTTTAGTTTTGCTTTTATGTATCCTAGTACTTGATCCCAGTCCCATTATGGTTGATAAGCCCGGGTTTTAGGGCGGCAACATTTTGGGGCAACATATTTTCTATTTGTTTCTCTTTTTCACCCCATATACAGAGGCCCTGCTCTCTTCCCACTGCTTTCCGGGGGAGAGCGTAGGGCCTCTGTAAGGCCGCCCTTATAGTGCCGGCAAAGGAGACAGCGACGCGACGTCGCGTAAAAACAAATGCATTGAATCCGTCGCGTGCGCTTATAGTAGGAGCAATGCGATGGCGCGACGGCTGGGTCGCAAACGCTGGAATTCAATTAGATTTTTTTCAGCGACCGCAGCGTGACGTCAACGTCGCTGTTGCGTCGCTGTCACTATAAGCGCGGCCTAAAGGTCTCTTACCTTCTCCTTCACGTCGCCCTCCTCCTGTAGTATCTGGGTGTCAAATGTCGCTGACACGTCACATAGTGATGCATTGCCATGACAACGTGAAATCACATGGCATCGCTTCATCACGTAACGTAGCCGCGTCATTTGACGCTGCAGAAGGAGGACAGCACTGCAGGAGGAGGTGGCCCGGGCAGCAAAAAAAGTAAGTGCCTATGGGCGGCAAAATGTTAAATCCGCCACTGGAGATAAATACATATTTTATTAGTGCAAATAATAACCAATGCTTCAGTCTGATAGGGGCTTTTACAAGACACAGCGTAAACATGTTATGTATCTTTATTTGCATGAATAGATATTAAACCTTCCAGATATGGCTCCTAAATTGAAGCCATTGAATGTTATGAAAGCTGAGGCTCTATGAGATGCCTGAGGATGTTTAAACAATGTCTATCATGTTCTCTAAAGAATGGTATGTAAAAATGTCCTGATTGATCATCTTTTTTTAAAATTTCAATCCTACATGGCTTTAAGATAAATTGATTTGTCTTCCCAGGATAGCTGTCATATAATGTAACTGAAGAAAACTGCAAATGACAAGAATAGATGGCCTGTAGAAAATCTAAAAGTTTACGAATGCCGTATTCTGGGGATGTCTGCTCTGCCTAAACTGTACAATTGCAAATATGAAGAGACTCAAGAAAAGACGATTTGTGGAACTCTAATTTACTGTAATGCACCAGACCAGGGGACATGAGCATTGTGATTTTGTTCAGCCATTCAACAACAAATTATAGCCCTGAGGCCACTGTCTTGGCCTAGAGTCTAACAGGCAAATTGATTTTAGCTCAGACAGTTTTAAAGCCATAAAATAGAGAGAAAGAGAAAGTGAAAGACAGGAGGGTTGAATGCTTCATGGAAAGGTCTCTGAAAAAGCAGGAGGTTTTTAAGAATAAGTAGGACACCATCATATCTGTAACACAATTTGTAAGTTTGTGTTGACAGGATGAAATGGAACGGTACGGTGGAAAGGGAAGACAAATAAGAGCTGCAGGCGAAAAACAAGATTTATAATAGAAAATCTTAGGCTTATTAAAATGTATTTGGGGGTATTGTCACAACTGGGACAATAAACATTGTATTTGTTACCGAGACTAGACTGCACAAAATATTATATTTCATTATTTTCACATAAGTGCTGGACTACAAGCTCATGTGGTATTTAGATGAAAGGCGGTAAAAAAACACGAGATAAAGATATATTTTTCTGTAAGACTATGAGTCACTAAGAATCCCTGCTCTGTAAGACACCTTACAGTCCCATATTTACCGAGCAGTATTACTGCAATGGATACCTTCTGCCCTGGGCAACACTTTACAATTCAGTCATTTGAATGGGCTGCAAAGGTCCTTATTTAATAAGTAGTGCAGGAATGTGTCTTATAGAGTAGCACTGCTTAGCATATGTGGCCCTATATCCTTTGTGTATTTGTTCATTAAAGGCTGATCCTGTTCCATACACACCATATAGCTGGGCTCATATTTTACAGGACCATTGAAAAGCACAATATTCTGGTTGTTGGAAGAGCCATATATACAGTATAAGGATTAGGCATGTTTCCTTACAAAGGTTCCGCTGTTACAGGGTTACTAAGCAACAACAGCAAGGAGGAGAATAAAGACAGCAAGGAGGGGAGAGGAGACAGAGAGACAGCAAGGAGAGGAGGAGGAGGAGATGGATGAGGAGGAGGGAATGAAGAGCAAAGTGCAAAGACAGGGGTGGAGAGACCGCAAGGTGAATAGGAGGAGGAAACAGAGAAACAGCAAGAAGAGGAGGAGACAGATGAGATAAGTAGGAGAGGAGGGAGTGTAGTGTGCACAAAGAAGAACAAACACAGTAAGGCAGTGAGTGCAAAGAGAGGGGAGGAGAGAGAGTGGAGGAAGGGTGAAAACAAAGAGTAATGTTTAATTAATAACCTTTAAGGTCTGCTAAATCGGCGTACAGCTAGTAGGAATGAAAAAGACTCACATACAGAGTAAAAGTAATGACAAACAGATAATTGGCTAAGCCAGCGTAAAAATCCTATAATTAGCCCCATCCCTGCCTTCCAGCAACAAATGAGTAAAATGAGAAATAAAACTGATATCTACATCATTTGAGAAAACTCAGGGGCTTCATCATTCCTGTTGGAGATACGAATCCTGACGGTGGTCGTCCCAGTCTTTGGTTCTTCTCCGTGGTCTACTGCCAGGATTACAAACTCATACAGGTGACTGGGCCGCTCGTAGTCCAGCTCCCTCGCTGGGCTCACGGTGCCCTGTGCGGAGATGCTGAAATCAGGGCTCGGAGAATAATAGGAAACCTCCCCATTTGTTCCTGAGTCGCAGTCAGTGGCCGTCACTGGGTTAGAAAGGAGAAAGAAAATCCACACAAGAAAATGATTACATCAATAGAAAGCAATCAGCATGCGATGATACGGAGACGTTCTGTACTATTAAATACAATATACTGTAGGTAAAAAATAACTTGATGTTGGAAGAAACCCTAAATAATTTTAAAGCTCAGATTACAGTTGTGCCATGCCTCTGGAATTATGTTTTAAGACAGGGGTGGCCAACTCCAGTCCTCAAGGGCCACCAACCGTCAGATTTTCAGGATATCCCTGCTTCAGCACAGGTGGCTCAATGAGTCACAGCTGTGTATCATTTTCACCCTCCGCAATGGGTTAATTTATACAATATTTTGCAAGACCCACAAGAACTAAATTCATACCCGCCACCTGTACCTATTTAGCAGGTAACTCTCAATGTATTACGTTCTGGTAAAATATTTGATAAATAAATAAAAAGTATCTGCTAATGATCAGCTGGGAAGGGGGGAATTAACACCACTTCTATTGTATGTATATGTAAGTATAAACATACACAGCCCCTGTAAGCTCAAAACCCAAACCCACCGCACATATTGTTCTGTGTTAGGGTTGCCTGTGGCTTCTCCAAAAATACTGGACACAATGCTGAAAGGTAAGACACACTTGAGACACACACACACCCCTCTCACCTCTCTCTGTTCCATGCTGTTTCCTCCCTTATGTGGCTCCACCCCCAGGCTCCTGACACCTCCTCCTGATTGGCTGCATTACCTAGCAACAGCCAATCAGGATGGCGGAAGCTGCCAAGCCCCCTAGCAACAGCCCTGCTCTATCCCTACTCTGGGAAATCCCGCGGCCCCTCAAGCTGGTCAGGTCACTATGTTCAGAGAGGTAATACCGGTATACACATACACGCCCAGAGAGGTAATACCGGTATACACGTACACGCCCAGAGAGGTAATACCGGTATACACATACACGCCCAGAGAGGTAATACCGGTATACACATACACGTCCAGAGAGGTAATACCGGTATACACATACACGCCCAGAGAGGTAATACCGGTATACACGTACACGCCCAGAGAGGTAATACCGGTATACACATACACGCCCAGAGAGGTAATACCGGTATACACATACACGCCCAGAGAGGTAATACCGGTATACACATACACTCCCAGAGAGGTAATACCGGTATACACATACACGTCTAGAGAGGTAATACCGGTATACACATACACACCCAGAGAGGTAATACCGGCATACACATACACGCCCAGAGAGGTAATACCGGTATACACATACACGCCCAGAGAGGTAATACCGGTATACACATACACACCCAGAAAGGTAATACCGGCATACACATACACGTCCAGAGAGGTAATACCGGTATACACATACACGTCCAGAGAGGTAATACGGGTATACAGATACACACCCAGAGAGGTAATACCGGTATACACATACACACCCAGAGAGGTAATACGGGCATACACATACACGTCCAGAGAGGTAATACCGGTATACACATACACGTCCAGAGAGGTAATACGGGTATACACATACACACCCAGAGAGGTAATACCGGTATACACATACACACCCAGAGGTAATACGGGTATACACATACATGTCCAGTATTACCTCTCATTTTTTACTGAACAGAGTGTCCAAATACAGGACAGTCCGGTTCAGTACTGGACACCTAGTGTTTAAAACCAGAGACAGAACATAAAACACAGACAAAGCTCAGGTCTAAGCTAAGGACACCTAGTGACCTTAGGCTGTGTGTGTTTGTACAGTTCTACCGGTAAACAATTTGGAGGCGCGTGATCCCTCCTTTAAGCGCACTCATCCCACTTTAAATGCCAATTCCTGTTACGCCCCTGCGACTGACCTGCCTATTATGCCAGTTCTCCCTCCATTACAGAGATTAGGAGCGCTTGTGCAGATAGTGTTAGGACTTTCACAAAGAGGGGATACCTGGCCAGGTTTCCAAGCTTATAATGGTTTGGTCAAAGAATTTAACTAAATGACCCTCACTTATGGAGAAAAACAGATAAGTATTTAACTATATCATTTGTCATACATGTAGCACTGGGGCTTTTTATCTTTTGTTTTATATATATATATTGTACAGACAAATGTATAACTTCACATATATTATTGACATATTAGCTTTGCATATAGTAAATTGTGCGTGTTACTGTCTGTGCCTCCTTCACATGCCTGAAAGCGCCTCTGTTCCACAATGTTACACTGTATGTCACCCAAAGTGCACCTATTTTTATGTCCCAAATGTTGAAGGATCTGAAAATTGTGTCAACAGGATTTCACAAGAATCTAGCTGCAGTCTCCTATAAAAAACAACATATCCAATATTATCTTGTCCTGCTACATGTGGTTTTAAGGAGGATCTAGTACAGCGTTTTCATGGCACGGGGTATATTTAATAAAATGGTTAACCTTGTAAAAGAGACGTTGTCATGGCAATCATTTCAGGGACATTGTCTTTGCTGTAGATTCTCTGCTGAAATTCGGGGATGCAATCATTTACGTCTGTGATTACTGCTAGAACCTGCAAGGAATAGTAAATAAAAACGGGAAGATTACAGCCAGAATCGCAGAGGACTGCAGTGTAGAAATGTGAAGGAACACTCTTTATGCAAAGTGTCAAATGAAAGCAACTGGCACACGTCTCGCACATATAGGGGGTTTCCGTTTGTTTCGTTCCACCATATATTATTATCACAAGTGCAATTAATGGCTTCATTGCTAAGTGAGAACAGAATGCATTGAGGAACATATGTTTAGCATATTCCTGTCAAAGGTAGAGCAATATACAGTATTTATATTCCATCTGTTATTGGAATGCTAGATAACTAGACTTTTAATGTACTTTACATGAGAATGTATAAACACAGTGGCAGCTATTTGGGGTCCTGTTAATACTTGTGACACTATAGAAGGTCTGCTAAAAAAACAGAAATAGCTGTCCCATTATTTTCTCTTAAGATCTACAATTAATATAATAGGTCATATTAATACGGAAAATACATCATTGTTATAGGAGAAACTGTATCCTATACTGTATCCTGTTTTGTGTTTTTGTTTTTTAAACGTCAGTTTATTATTAGGTAATAATTACTCCTGCATTCTTTTAAATCATTACCCCACGCTTTATGTTCTTTTTAACGAGCTTTAATGTATTCTGAGCTATAATTGATGCTTCCTTGGGTTGCTGTAGTAACCATTTAAAAAGGCACACTACTTTCTTTTTTTAAATAGGCGGCCATATTGTGAACCCGGGGAAGCAGGATCTGTGTGCGATCGATCACAGCAGAATGGGCCGGCGGCCTAGGTGATTACATTTCCTTAAAGCTAAGCCACTGCGGCATCTAGTACAATACACAGCAACACAAAGCAAACTGCGTTCCATTCTGATAAGTAACCCTGCAGATTTACCTCCACGGTGCTGCTGAACTGCCCCCCGTGTTCTATTGCCCTAACCAGCAGCAGGAACTGGTGGGGCTCACTTTCAAAATCCACGCTTCGGGTTAAAGTGACTTCCCCGGTCAGCTGGTCAACACTGAACGAGTTGTGTGGGTTCACGGCCAAACTGTAGTGCACGGACTTGTTTTGGTGAGAAAATGCAGATACCGTCACCAATCTGGAACATTGACAGGTAATTATCAGGTGCCATGCAAACACACATTGTCACAGTTATAGTACATTTACTGTCCCCTGAACTGCATCACTTGAACATAAGTAAGGCCCGGGCCATAGAGGGGTGAGGAGTTCCGAGCCGCGCTGACGCTAAGGCTCGCCTGCTGAAATCTGCGCGATTTCATGCCCATTCAGGCGAGCCAGCGGGCGCGACCGGAGGCGGGGGGAGACTGAGGGAGGCGGGGCAGTGACGTCGCTGGGCCAATCGCCCGCGACGCACTGACGTGATGTTGACGCAGCTCCGCGCTGATTGGATGTTTTCAGCCGACAGCGCGCTGAAAAACAGCTTGGCGCTTGGCTGAAAACTCCAGCGCCTCAGCACGCCTGCGGACGCTCGCGTGAGCCCCCTCTAAAGGCATCCTCATTGAGGATGCAGGGGCTCAGCGCGGAGCGTCCGCACGGCTCAGCACGGCTTGTCCTTCTATGGACTCGGCCTAACATGGCCTACAAGACCAATAAAAACTTGTAGTCAGCTAAGTAACTAAACAGTCTCACCTTACAATAAAGTTCCAGGAGTATTAAAGTATTAACGAGTTCTATTTATTGATATTCACACCCCCCCCCCCTCTTATCTTACTTGTAACACACACCGTCCCCACACACACAAAGCCGCTTTGCCTCCCCCCTGGTTACACAATGAGACCATGTCAGCTGCTCAGCGAGCGCGTCCCGCGCTGCCCCGCGCTGCATGGAGATGGAGAGGCTTCTTTCAGTATCGCAGCCTCTACATCTCCGTGCAGCGTGAGATGCGTTCGCTGGGCAGCCAGCACAGTGCTTCCCCCTGGAGCAGCGGCACCCTTGGCAGAGGGTTGACGGCCCACCAGGGTACTGTGGACCCACCGGTTGAGAAACACTGGCAAGATAATGGTGTCCAGACCAACATGTTGCTAAGGGCCACTTGCAGAACACTTCACTGATGGAGCGCATTGCAGCAATAACTCACGTGTGCCCGGGCAGAGTATCTTCAGGAATATGGACAGTGTACGAAGCTTTTTTAAACTGTGGAGGTCTGGGGCCTGCAATCACAGACACGGTGATGGGAGCACTTTGCTTTCCAGGTTTGTCCATGGCCTGCACAGTGAGGAAGTATTCCTCATCCTTCAATGGAGGGAGCCCTGTCGTTCGTATCCAACCTGTGTTCTGATCAACTTCAAATCTGTCTTCTCCGCCTGGAACAACATGCGTCCAAGAAAACAGTGGTTTCCACCAGGAATAACATTCGCAGTTATTCCATTTGTTAAATTAATGATGTGAATGTTTTTTGAAGTACATATGTGTATAACACTCATATTCTTGTAATTGCCGGAACGTTTTGATATATTCATGTACTGTACCACACCTTTTTAACATGGGGAACAATAATTTAGGTTCAAACGTATCTTTTATAGTTGGTGTATAAACAATATTATATAAATAAATATTTAATGGAAAGTGATTACTGTATAGTGTTTTGAAGAAGCATACACATTTAATTAAAAAGACAATTTTAATATATGTAGTCACATCCAATATGGCTTGTTATTTCCAATTACATTTGTTAAAAATATTGGGAAAACTGACTTTTTCTTTAATTTGTTGAAATTGATGATGTTGTGGTTAGTAATGAAGTTTTGGCTTTCCTTACATTCTCAGCTGATTCCCACCCACTTTAACCTTTAACAATATGTGTTGCTCTGCTGCTCTGAACTTTACAGTAAATAAGGGAAACATTGAATGGGAGGAGATCAGAATTTCCAGGTATCCGTTATCAATATAAAAGAAATAGTTAGACTACGGACTTTGGACATAAATCTTAAAATACATCATTGATATTTGTGCAAATATGGAAATAATTGATTCCGCAGATAAAATGCAAGTACAATAATCTCCCTTTACCTCATATTTACCCACCAAGAGAATATATTAGTAAATGTTGTCTTTTCATGTGTCTGGCTGAAGTCTTTAAATGCCAGTAGTGCATTGTTGTACAGTACTTCTTGGCAAATAACAGCATATACTGTATGTGAACACGGACTTTTTTTCTTACCTTGCAGTAGAAAATACTTCACTTCTCCATTGGCGCCTTCATCTTTATCAACAGCGTGTAGTTTGTACACGTATGTGCCAGCTGCCGCGTAAGGTGACACCACTGCCCAGAAAGGGGACGGATCCATGGACCACTCTGGGTAGTTATCATTGACATCCATAACTGTGAGTTCTAAGTGAACGATGTACCAGTCCTTCCCTGGTGAGTAAAGGAGGTTAAGATCATCTTCATAGAAAGAAGGCCACGTTAGTCAGATATTACTCCTGTACTTTATTTGTATGGGTTAGCGGCCCATAAATGTATGCTCCTACTCACACAAACAATTGTTTCATCTGCCTGGTATTAGGAATCTGTTTTCCGGTGTCTCTAAGACCCCCTAAGTTTCCTAAAATGTATTCGCAGGCGTCTTCTTCAGTAGTACGTTAACATATGCTATACATCTCAGTGAAAGATTGGGTAGTCATACAGTCCGGGCAGCCGACCACATTCAAGGGCCCCAGGAGTAGTGTCCCCCTGGGCCCCGGGTTGTTCAGTGTTCACTACCCCCTGGTTGCAAGTGCTGCGTCACCACCTCTCTTTTCCAAACACATCCCCTCTTCTCTCTCTCACGATTCCCTCCTTCTCTTTCTCCCTCATTTCACTCTCTCTCCCCCCTACTTCTCTCTCTCACCCCCTTTCTCTCTCTCCCCCCCCCTTCTCTCTCCCCCTTTCTATCTCTCACCCTTTTCTCTCTCACTCATCCCCCTTCTCCCTCTTACCCCTCTTCTCTCTATTGCTCTTCACTTTCTTTTACTCTCCCCCCTTTTTCTCCATCATCCAGCCTTTCTCGAACTCTTACTCTTCCCTCTCACTCTTCACTCCTTCTCTCACCCCCTCTCTTTTACTCTATTCTCCCTCTCCCCTGCCTCTCTCTCCCACTTTCACCTCCTCTCTCTCTCTCTAACTCACCACCTCTCTCCCCTACTCACCTCTCTCTTACTCTCCCCTTTCTCTATCACTCTCCCCCTTCCCTCTATCTCACTCTTTCCCTTCTCTCTCACTCCCCCATCTCTTACTCTTCCAACCCTCTCTCTTACTCTCCCCTCTTCTCTTCCCCTTCTCTCCCCTCTCTCTCTTACTCTACCCCCTCTCTCCCCCCACTCGCTCTGATTTGGAACGACGGGACAAGCCCCCTCTGCCACCGGCCCTGTGACAGATGTCCATGTGCTCCCCCCCTGTCGGCGGCCATGCATACAGTATTCATCCTAGAGAACAATTTGTTTGCAGGTTGTAAAACTCTTTGTGGGAACAAAGATTCAAGTTTCTAGCATATGTTTTTGGTGCCTGGTTACATCCACGTACCAGCTTCACGTTGCATACCCAGCAACCAACCTCACAGTGATGAGACCCAAAAGGTTGAAACAGCTGTCTGCGGGGAGGTTTACTGGCTCAGCACTTCTTTAACCCAGGCTGTGCTGAAAAGCTGTGTAATATGGCAGACTTATGCTTAATTGGGGTCCATGTAAGAATAGATGAGAAGTAAAGAGTGACCCACTGTGCTCGTTTGCATGCCATTACCCAGAATCCCTGGCTGCAGTGGAAGCACTGTTTACTAAGGCTGCGGTCCCATTAATGTCTGTGACACACGCGCCCGGCGGGGGGGGGGCGGCGCGTGCACAGCGCTAACCACGATCTGCGGTCTGACGGGAGAGAGGGAGCTTGCGACGGGAGGGGGCGTAGTCGGGGATTTGCGGGGGCATGGCCATTACGTCACGCGGCTGGTTCGCCCTCCTTGGGTGAACCGCTGGTGGGGGCGTGGCCACGCCTCCATCGCAAGGTTTGAACTCAATTTGATTGAGTTGGAAAAAACCTTCAACGTGACGGTGCGTACTGGGCCCAGCCCCACTGAGGGGCGGTGCTTACACGCACAGCGCACGCCGCGCCGTGCGCAGAGGCTGTTACTGGGACCGCAGCCTAAGCGATAATGGGGTAAGACAGGGTGCAGACCTGTCTGAGACATGTGACTGCACCACATGTGGTATTTTTATTTGCCAACATTCTTGCAGGAATGGGTCCTATATAAAGCATTGTGTAAAACTAGAAATTCAATAAATGATCATTTTGCACCTTATTCCGAAAGGTGTGATAAGCGCAGGTAACGCACTATCGCATGAAAAGACCATTGACTTTAACGGGGATTTTCCTGAGATAGCGCGGCATCCGCGCTTATCACACCTTACAGATTAAGGGCCTCAGAATGTATTTTTCCCTTTGCTTAGTGGTGAATATTTGATGCCCCCATCTCCTCTATTAAAAAAAGCCCACTGAGTTATTTTCCCCAGCTGCAAAACAAGGTATGTACCGAAGGAAAGGCACCCCGTTGCTACAGTATTTCTGCTGCTGCTGTTATGCAGCCGGGAGACTCGGATAAATGACCCCAATGTCTGCAGACCCCTTTTCATTATCTCTATTTTATACATTCAATGAGGACATTTAAACGGACGCACTTCGCCAACTCTTACAAAATGTTTGATCCGATTTCTAGTTGTGGTTGCAAGATGCCATGTTCCATCAGCTCTCCCAGCGTGAAGCTGATCAGCGCAAGGCTCACAATCTTTTGAAGTGAAGGCTTCATTGCCTCATTGAAATTGATAGAACTGACATTGTGGCTAAAATATAAACTGACAATACTGTGCAAAAGGTTTGCTTGAATGAACATGTCTGTACAATTCTTGACAAGTGTTAAGCATCCTTTCCTCTGTACTAGATAAGATATCTTACATTATTAAGATTAGAGAATAATGTGTGAGAAGGTAGGACATTTCTTGGCATTTTTAGGTCACTTTAAATTACCAATAAACATTATTATATGGCTCATATGCTTTGCGAGTCTGGATTGCTCACATAGAAAAGTATATGGGGATCACAATGGGCCCAGTGTAGTAAGCAAATGGCTTTTTGGCGCAAAATTGACACACAAAAATCTAATTGAAAATTGCGCATATGTGTGCCTATGTATTAACTTGACATTTCTCAATCTGCGCCATCAGCGTTCAAATCATTTTTTTGCACATACAGAAATGGTCTGCGCTAGATCGATGTAAATGGTATATATTTTTTTTAAAAGAATGTTTTTGTGCGGCCAAGAAAAAAAGGAAAAAAGTGCTTCGAAATCGTCCCACAAGTTCAAGTTGGCCTAAATTCTAAACAAATTGGTATATTGTTAGCGTAGTGAAGTTATCCTGTAACAGCCAAAAATGTTTTCAAAGTATGGTTGTTATAAATAATAATATACTAATAAATTATGCTTACTAATACTCGCTTAAACAAAATACACACAATTCTGTTTTAATTTAAATTGTATGACAGGTATTCAACGTGACGCAATGCGTCAAAATTCCAATGAATGATGCGTCACATGTGTGAAGCCTTCATTCATACGACACACGTTTTATTGAGGATTGTACTACTTTTAGCACTACATTTTTGATGCACAATTAAATGATGATATATAGTTCATACATATATATATTGGTAAGGAAAACAGCAAGCACTCCAACGTTGTAATCCAAATAAGCCTGGTGCTAGTCCCATAAATAATGTAAAGAGTACTTTACCATGCAGCGGAACAGCAAAGAGAGGCAGCACTCAGAGGTAAGTGTACAAAGAATTGTATTGTAACAGACATAAAAATCCGACGTTTCGATCCCACAGAGGGATCTTCTTCTTGTGCGATTTGCTGTTCTGCTGGCTGGTAACGTACTATATATATATACATATGACTCTGGCCATAAGATGAACGATCTGAGGGTTGCCATACTCAAAGGTAATCTTAAAACCCCGAAAGAGAGACGGTTGCATGAATACAAATTTATGCAACTGTTCGGGACACTTAGCAGTGGCCTAAACAGAGATCGAAATTTTATGAGTCATTACTGACACTAGCGAACTCTCTTCCCATGAGCGCTAAAGGCCATGTCTGTACATACTGTGCTATATGTATGCACACACAGCTGTCTCTCACACATACCAATACTCCTTATTTTTCCATCCCTATACACCAATAGGGACCACATAGTATCCACACACACTTTTAGTTGTGCTACAAACTCTCACATTTCCACACCCACCCACACCATTTATATCCCCTCTCACTCCACACACACCTTGTGTAGAGCACTGTTTATACTGTGGGCTCTCCATTCATTCTTATTCACACTGATACACATACACACTCTTTCTTCACTTGCTTTCAGTAACCCTTTGACACCTCTAGCCATAAAACACATCCACATCGGGGGAAGGACCAGCACAGATAACATTCCAAGAGACACTGTTTTTAAGTATACCTTTTGCTTCATTCATTGTAACATCGCCGGAAGAAGAGATCAGTGTATCTCGAAAACTCGCACAAATAAAAGCATTTCGTTAGCCACAGAACGGTATCATCTATTTATTTTTTGATTATATATATATATATATATATATATATATATATATATATATATATATATATATATATATATATACCATTCTGAAGTCTGGTAAGTAAGAGACAGCACACATAAGTAGTAGTTAACACAGTTGTACTGGTGAAAAGTAGTACATCTTAGTCCAACCCTGTTATAGCGTGATCCGCTAAAACGCAGATCCGATCATAACGTGGTGTGAGCTTGGCGCCGTTTTTTAAAAGCAAAATTTACAACAACAAAAATTAATAAATTTTAAAGCTTTATTGCTAACGGACGGATGGACACAATACTCCCCTGCTCATCACATCCCATCCCCCCTGCCCATCACATCCCCCCTTCCTGCACATCACCCTTCCTGCACATAACATCCCATCCCCCCTGACCATCACATCCCCCTTCCTACACATCACCACACACACACTCACATACAAACATATACATACACACACACCTCTCCCTACATGTACCTCCACGGGGGGGAGGAGAGAAGGGAGCTGGTTCCTGCCCGGGACACAAACAGCTGATATCCCGGCCCAGACTCTGTGAGATCCTCCCCCCGCCCCCATCCCCCCCCCTCTCGCAGACTCACAGCTTCCCTGCACAGATCAGCTGCTACTGCGGGTCACAGTGCTGTGTGGGGGGGAGCTGCCGCTGCGACGTCAGCATCAGGGAGAGCTGGGAGAGTTATCACACCTCTCCCCCTCCAGCGGACGCAGAATCCCTGATGCGGCGGCCATTTTTATTTTATTTTTTAAATCGCAATCCCGGTTATAACGCGGTCGTATCGGGTGGTACCCGAGGACCGCGTTATAACGGGGTTCAGCTGTATATACATATACACATACTCCCTTTTGTATAAATACATATATACATTTATATATACAGATAGATAGAGCGTTAGATATAGAGAGTAGAGTAGATAGATGTATGTATTAATGTATAGCTTTATTACATAGTGCCCACAATGTACGCATCGCTTTACAAGAGAGACAGTGATTTATAATACAATAAGTACAGCAAACAAAATCAGACAATAGGAAAGGAAACCCCTGCCCCCTGAGAGCAGTGGCGGACTTACATTTCTGTCGCTTGCAGGCTGTGGGGGAAGCCCTCCACCCTAGCATAGTGACATGACATCACGGCACCATGTAACCCCGTGTTGTCATGGCAATGTGTTGTTACGTGACGTGGAGTCATCATTTGACGTCGGTTCACCATGACGCAACGCTACAGGAGGGGGCCCGCTCCGGAAAAGGTAAGGCTTTTTCACACACACATTTTCTCCCCCCAAAATTATCGCCCCGCCAAAAAATTGCGCCTACTCAGCCTAGTGGGAAATCCGTCACTGCCCGAGAGCTTACAATGTAACTGGTATGTTGGGAGCCTACGGTCTGTATTATAGTAAGCGCTTGCATGACGTTGCGCACGCACGTGGCGCAAGCGTTTTGTGTATATAGACCAAACGATGACGCGCGCGGCTAGGAGGCGTGGCCATGACGTCACAAGGGTAGGTTTTTTCCTGCCTCACTGTAATTGGCACACAGTGTCACGTGGCACGGCTGCCACTGGAAAATACAAATTTCTTTGTCTTTCCACAAAGCTGCCACGCCAACGCTCTCTGCCGTGCGTGCGCGTACATCTGCTCTAGATACTGTCATAGGGAGACAGGAATTTGTCATTGTCACTACTATAATACAGACCTTACAGAGGCAGCAGGGGAGGAAGTAGATGGCAGGGCTTGGCCACAATGGTTGGTAAAAGCCATGAGTCCAGGTTACTGAAATGCTTCATTTAATACTGTAAGTGTGTTTTTAGGTTTGACTTGGTTGGGGAGGGGGGGGGGGGTGCTGGGCGGATTCAGAGTGTGAGGGACTTCGACAGGTAAGGGGCAGCAAGCGAAAAAGGTCTAAAAGTGAGAGAGGGCAGTAGGGGTGGAAGGTGTGGAGAGGAGACAGTTATGTGTGGAGTGCAGGAGACGAGCAGGGGCATAGCGAGAGATCAGAGCTGATATGTACTGTAGGAAGGAGCAGAGGAGTGGAGAACCTTGCAGGTAAGAAGGAGAAAGGTGATCCCAAACTTGACGAGAAGTCAGGAGAGGGACTTAAGGAGGTAGATACAGATCTTATCCAGTGGGACATGCACGGGAATGTGTGTTGTTGCACAAGTACATCCTAGAAAACATATCACATAAGCCATCCGGAAAGGTAAAGGTGTCAAGAAAAAATATATACATTCTAATGTAATATATAATTATGATGTGTTTTTAATTCGTCCCTAATGTAGTAACAAAGGTACATTAAGTTACAAGTGGTGTGTAGTGTATGTATATCTGTATTTATATAGCGCCCACAGTGTTCTCTGCACTTTACAAAAGAGGCAAAAAAACAGTGATGGGAATTATAATACAATAAGTGAAACAAAGTGAGACACTAGGAAAGGAAATCTCTGCTCCGGAGAGCTAACAATCGAAGTGATGTTGGGAAACTTGCAGAGACAGCGGGTGAGGGAATAAGTGCAGGACACGGCAGGGCTTGGTCACAGTGGTTGGTAGGAGTGACTGTGGATGTGGTATTGATACAGTACATAGCTATTTCTTTCTTGGCTTTTGTTACAGTGACTTCCAATGTTATTCCTCGTTATGCTGCATCCTAGAATACACTTGTGGGAAGTATACTGCTCTTATTTAACAATACATTCTAACACATTTTAGCAAACAAGGAACAGCGCCTAATAGATCATGAAAAACACAGAGAGCTTTATGTAAAACAACAGCAACCAGAATTAGAAACAAAGGTAAAACAGCACCAGAATCCTATAATAAAAAACAGTCAAATCAAACGTGCTATTCTTTTAAAAATAAATCTGTTATTTGCACGTGATAACTTTAATTAATAAGAGCTTATGAATACCTGTGATTGACAGTTGATAGAGAAAATTAGGGGCAAATAATTAAAATACCAAGGATTAAACATTAAAAATACAGGTTTTCAGTTCACACAAAAAAATGTTTTCTACTCTCAACATGGTCGAGTTTAACAGGGAGTTCAACAGGAGGGAAACAAGGGGACTACAGAACACCTACGGACCCTCAATCCTGGATGTGAACTACGCTGGAAAGGTGGACATTTCTATCCCAGACTACACATCTCAGCACTAAACTACGGCTGCCATGATGCTGCTACTATTTATTTTTGCTCTGACCTCGCTTCTTTTCAAAATACACATTTCTTTCTACCAGCCCCATGTCTCCAACTCTATTCATATATCTCCATCTTCTTTACCCCTCAATAAAAAACACCCCCACAAATCCTCTATTCACACCCTCTATCTACTCCTTCCTGCTGCTGGGGATCTCCCCTAAGCCTGAAGCCAGACATACACACCTGATCTCACCTACGCCTCCCTGCCATCTCTTCCCCTTTAAATGGTGTTAACCTTTTCATTTAACACCCATCTACAGCACTTATTCCCTCACCTGCTGTCTCTGTAAATTTCCCCTCAAACCTCTTAGATTGTAAGCGCTTTGGGGCAGGGATTTCCTTTCCCATTGTCTGATTTTGCTGCACTTATTGTATTTTTTAAATTCCCTGTACTGTATTCTTTGTGAAGCGCTGAGTACACTTTTGGCGCTATATAAATAAAGACATACAATACAATACAACATCTAAGAATTCCAGCTTCCCTTAACAAACACCCCTGCACATATGTTCTGTCATCTATTCCTTCCAGGAGATTAACAGATTTGTGCTCAAACTACCCTGTTTATTTGAGAACCACTGCACAAATTACACAGCTGAAATGGAAAACAGGATGATACAAACAGCTCAGCACAGGCTCCACATGAAATACTTGAAATCGGCTTGGTTTTAACAGGGAACTTGACAATCATAGATATAAAGCAGTCTTCCTAAACTTATTCTGTTGATGTGAGTCACCTGTTATCCATATACTAAATAAATAATAGTCACACACACACACACATATTATATATATATATATATATATATATATATATATATATATATATATATACTGTACACCGATCTATTGATCTCACGATTAGCTAGAGGTCACACACACACACACATTATATATATATATATATATATATATATATATATATATATATAAAATAGTCACACACACACATTATATATATATATATATATATATATATATATATATATATTTATATACAGATGTATTGATCTCACGATTAGCTAGAGGTCACACATAGGCTAGTGTAGCTGCAATACTGTATTTTTACTGACCTTGGTCACCTCTTGCATGGCAAAGATACAAATTGAGCAGTATTAATTTCTGGAAGCGATACTTTCCTAACATATACTGGGAGGTGCGTTGGGCTACTTAACGTGATGTGAACTTAACGCTGTATCCAAAAAGAACATTAATGTAATGTTAAGCTATGTTTTCTCCCATAAAGGGTATAGTGTTAAAGCCGCAGTTCATTCAAAATCTAATATGCTTTTTAAATAAATCAGTTGCGTAGTATTAGATCAGGGGTGCGCAAAGTGGGGGGCGCGAGATTTTCTGGGGGTGGGGGGGTGGGGTTGCTGCTGTTACACAGGCCCCGCGCTTCTCCAAAAGCATTTAAAATAAATGCCGGGGATCGCGCGAGGCCTCTGTAACTTTTCACTTACCTGGAGTTGGGGGGAGGGGGGGGGGGCGCGAGCCAGAGGAGAGAGAGAGGATAAAGGGGGGCACATGAGAGAAAGTTTGCGCACCCCTGTATTAGATACTAGTTACTGACACTTTTCACCCAATATTATTTCAGCCACCCAGTCTCGGCTGGCATTAACCTCTTCGTTCTATGAAACTTGCATCAAAAATGTCAACAAATTATTACGTTTGAGAAAACAAATGCAGACAAACTTATAGGCACGGTCCTTAAAAATCGTAAATGTATTCATATGTCAAGTCATAAATGTTTTCAATCCAACTTTCAGACTTTTCTCATAGTTTTAAGGAAAGTCTAAAAAAATAATCATTCAGAAGGCAAAATATTAACCAAAAGATGCTGATCCTAACTGTTAATTATAATCCACAATGAATTGCCAATATTTGAAGTAAGGAAGGAATTTATTTTTTCCTTTATGACATAGATGATATGTCACTGGGGTTTGTGTTTGCCTTCCTATGGATCAATATACTGTAAGTACGGATATAGGATAAGTATCTGTGTTCTACATATAGCATAGATTGAACTTCACAGGCATGTCTTTCTTCAACCACTCTACTATGTAACTAGTATTAACAATCTAAGCCAGATAAATTAAAGCAAAACCAAGGGCCTAGAATATTTGTTCATTGAGATTAATTAACTTTTGTGGACTTATTCTAGATTGTCCAATTCAGCCATTAGGGCTATTTTCTGCCAAAAATCCTCACTGAAGTCAATAGAAATTTTGGGCCCAAAACAGCCTGAATGATTTGCTACTCATGAAAATAATAATAAGGCTGTAAGTAAAAACAACTTCAAAGTCACCCATAAAACATATATTTTAAAACAAATTGGAGTTGTTATTTGACTTGTTTGGGGCAAGTGAGTAAAAAAACACCATATTCATCAAAGTGACACAAAAACATCCCATTGAAGCTACAAAGTTTTAATTTCTATCAGAAATCTATTAACATTTTTGCTGCAGTTTTGCAGCTGGGAGACTGTGATCCCTAATTCCTGTATTGTTTGCATGTAAATAGAAATCATTACAAACGAAAGCTATTTACAACAACAACGAAAACGTGTAAAATTCACTGCAATATGGAAAAATATAATGTTGAATATTTTTATTTCCTTTTTCAAATCCCTTATTTCTGTGACTTTCCTGTGAGTACGTGTCGTCTTTGTTACTGCTAGAATATAAAATAAGAGCAGAAGTGTACGCAAACTTCCAGAAATGAGAGAAGTGTCACAGTATAAAGATACAATGTTTCAATAAATGTCTAATCACCACAATGTTATTCCTTTTATGCAAAGTGTGGGAATGTTGCTTTTCATTAGATTTTCTTAGTGTTGAAGAGGCGATGAAGGTGGGGGTGGGGTCAAACTAATGAGGAAGAGGGATTATACATGTAATGCCCAGTGATGAAAATGGGTCAAGCAAATTTAACTTGATATGGGATTAGAAAAACCCAATCTTTATAAGCGCTGGGCGCAAACATTGATGCAACCGTGCTCCCTCCTTAATTACAGTTTAAGACAGACATGAAACAATCACAGTGCTACACAACTCGTGGGTAAGAATATAGCCATAAAGGTGATGCAGCCGCAAGACTGTGATGCTAACAGTTCTGTGTGTATTCCAGGTTTCCCCAAACTCTGCTATTATTGTATTGTTTGTTATTTTTCTGGGTAACGCTAACTCAGGGGTGGCCAACTCCAGTTCTCGAGGGCCACCAACAGGTCAGGTTTTAAAGATATCCCTGCTTCAGCACAGGTGGTTCAATCAGTGTCTCAGTCAGAATGACATAATGTTGAATATATTTAAAGTTTATTTTATGTTTTAGTGTTAAATTTCTCTTGCAAACCTTATGAACCATTAATTCAAATCCCCCTTCTTCACTCTATGAAGTTGTTTTGCGGTTAAACAATCCTTAGCTAAATTGATTAAATAACTATATAGACTGGAGCTATCTTTTTAGAGATATAGGCCTATATTCACTAAAAGGAAAAAAGAAATAGGAAGCGCAGCAAAACGGGTGATGGCAAACAAGCAACTTTACTACGCGTTTCACCACTCACGTGGCTTCATCAGGGATTTTCTTTTTTTCCCTATATTCACTAAAGGTCTCTGTTTAATAACAGTTTTATTTATCTATTTATTCACTAAAGCCATATCAGTAGCGGTAAAGCAGTGATAGAGGGCTATTTACCTCTTTTATTTAAAATGAGTAATTAACGCTAACTTACTCTTTCACGTGCTCTTCACTAAACTCTGATACCTGACAATATTAGACTACTAATTAGTATCCCTTAATCCAGGCTGGCATTAGGCCTATCTTGCCTTTCTACAGTATATAATGGCTGTTATATACATAGGCAATTTAAGACTAGCCAACCTCCAGCCAGGTAGAAGGAGTGGCACAGTGAGTAAAGACACTGACTACTAGCAGTGATACTGAGTTTAAATCAGGGGAACCTGGCCTGACCTTGGATAAGTCTCGTTATCTCTCTGTTCCTCAGGCACCATAAAAAAAACATATGGATTGTAAGGTTATCTGGGCAGGGACTGTGTCTCTAAATATTCCTATGTCCTGTGTACTGCTCGCTATACTGTAATTGTGACACGTTCTGAGTCCCATTGGGAGAACAGAGCTATATGTAATAGTTATTATTATTATTATTATTATTAACCCTAAAATAAGTAATAAAGACATATATTTCATAGCTCTACGGTAGAAAAATGAGATTTCTCACACTCACTCTTTCATAATTGCATTGCTAGCGCATATTACCATAGACTTTTGTGAGTTATCACTTGTTTGTATCACTAGCATTACTTACTGCAGAATTCATGTATTTTTCATGTGTGCAAATCCAGTTCTCAAGGGCCACCAACAGCCCAGGTTTTCGGGATATTTATTATTTATTTATAAAATGTTTTACTAAGAAGTAATACATTGAGAGTTACTTCTCGTTTTCAAGCATGGCTTCAGAACAGGTGGCTCAAACAGTGGCTCAGTCATTATGAGCCACTGAATGAGCTACCTGTGCTAAAGCTGGGATAGCCTGAAAACCTGACCTGTTGGTGGCCCTTGAGGACTGGAGATCGCCACCTGGGTCTAATAGTTAACCTTTCAGCAGTAAAATTAAGACAAAAAAACATATTGTGTATCCAAGAGCTGCAGACACTGTGAAGCATTATTAAAGCTGCAGTTCAGTCTTTTTTTTTTTTTTTTTTACTTCAATAGTTTCATGTGGGAAATCTCTAATTACCTAAAGAACTGCATAGCTGCCGGTCAATTCGTTCTCCGTCTATTGATCGGCAAAGTTTGGCGACATCTTTAAATATGGGGAACGTAAATCGTTGCTATAGGAACAAGCATGCTTGTTAAAATAGAATACAAAAAAATTGGTCTTTCAAAGTTGTTTTTTTTAAAACAGAAAATGCTAAAAGTATTTTTTCTTACTACAGAACTGATTTATTAAAAAAAAACACACATGCAGGATATTGACTGAACTGCAGCTTTAAGAACATTCACTAAGCATCATAGAAAAGTTCAGCACAGACTTGACTTTGAGCAGCTATCCCACCCATTGCCCTGGTAGTTTCACATCCCTTTTATGGGCCCTGAGCCAAACCAGGTATTTTGGGGAAATCAATCAGCATTCTATTCAAGTGCCAACAAAGTGCTTTCACCTCTGCTTGCCAATGCACTGGTTACTTCTAAAATGCAAGGGTCTAGTGATTCTGGGGTTTCAGGGTCACTATGCTGCTGCTTTCCTGAATAACTCTATTTGCTCCATCCTTGATAATACACCCCTAAGTGTACAGTGACCCATGTCACTGTATGAATATATGTGTGCTTCTAGTACCAAATTAAATGTAAGCTTATTGAACACATACATTATATTTAATACATAGACATTCACATGTAATTTGCCTCGAACCAGCATCATCCTTCCCTTAAGAGCATATCCCCTTATCTTACAGCGCGATGATATGAATATTTGCCCCCATTATTATTAGTTTGAAGCATGCATTTACTAATAAAACCTTCCCACAAAGTCACAGTTTGCTTCTTACCAGGTCTGTCCAAAACTTTGATGAGACATTCATGGTTTGCAGCGGATTCTCTGTCCAAGGTCCTGAAGAGTGTCAACTCGCCGGTTTCCCTGTTCACTGCAATAGGGGAGTCCTCATAGGGGGATACTAATTCAAACCAGGGGGCATCAAACGCCCTGGGCACCAGGGTTGTGACAGTGGAGCCCACAGTGGCATCCTCGGGCATGGAGATAGCATAGAAGGAATCAGGCAGCATAGGTGACCTCTTCTGTCTCATGAGACCGAGGTAAGTCCCTTCTTTTTTGGGTAGCGAGAACTTCTTGACCCGAGGGCAGATTTCCACCTCGAGAGGTGAACTAACCAGAGGTGGCTGCCCGTGGTCCCTGGCAAAGATGGTTAGATTTATGGGTTTTCTGACATTCAGAATGGAATCAACCAAGACCACCTGGCCCGTCTTGGGGATTACAAAGAAGTAGGTGCTTACTGGATCTGCAAAGTACACTAGGTCCGCGTTGGTCCCCTGATCTGGGTCCTCCGCACTCGCCCTGTACACTACAGACGTGAGCCCGGTGGTTTCATCCAGGCTGATCTTGGACGAGGAAATGTTGATGGAGGTAAACTGAGGAGCGTTGTCATTAACATCCAACACTTGCACAGTAACCAAAGCCAACTCCGTGACTATGTTGTCCTGGGAGAGGCAATGTTTGCAGCACAATCCCAGCCTGAACACATATTTGGATCTTCTCTCCCTGTCCAGCATCTGGGTCGTTTTAAGAGACAATTGAGCATATCTGTGGTGGAAATAAATCTCGAAATTAGACCTCTCTTCCCCTAGCAGTTGTAAGTGCCACTTGCGTCCTGGCACCTTAGAACACCAAGGCTCTGGATTAATTCGATTCAGGTGGATGTTCAATCCGTTCACTTTAGTCCCTACTGGCCAGTTCTCTTGCACAGATCCAGAGAAGGCAGGTCTTTTCAGCCCAGGTCCATCTCCCCACGCAGAAGCAATTGCCACTGTTGACACCAGGGCACATCTCAAAATATAACAAGAAAAGCTAGCTTTGTTCATAAGGTGCATCATTCCAGTGGGAAAAGAAGGTGTTGGTTTTAGTCATGCGAAACTATAATACAGCATGTTCCAAGTAATATCTGTGTTCTTCTTTGTAAATAAAAAATATCACTCAGCTTTGTGAGCTTAAGAGAGTTTACTGCAGAAATCTGCAGAACTGGTGAAGTTCTAGGAGTTTAACAGCCCCTCCTGTGGGTGGAGATCAGCTCACACACACCATCGATACTATGCAGAGTTCCCAGAGCATGAACACACAGTAACTGCGTGGTTAGGCTTAGTTAAAGGAGAGCGAAATCCGTTTTTTTTTAAAAGGGCAAAGCCATTTGGATCTCGTTTTCTAAAGGTTAATACCTTAGAAAAGTGATTTTTATTTTTAAAATGCACATCACTTTTTCTTTGAAAATGCACAGGTTTGTTCAAATCTATTAGGCATACAGCACCAGATGAGTGATACATTGGTGGATAATAACATGCACATACATACATCAAAACGTAGCGGATTATACATCGAAGTCACTTGAAAGGAAAAATTGGTACACCCCAGCACCCCAGTTATCCAAGAAAAATCATAATAAAAGCATTGGGATGTTTCCATGAAAAACGTTGTGCTGTTTTTTGGGGAGTTTTGCACCCAGTCTGCACCAGTTCTGCTCCAGTTTTGCACCTGAAAGAACCTGATACATACTGCACCTAAATGAGTACATCCCACAAAGACAACCCAATTGGCATAAATTAGGTGCACCTGTTTGTTTACAATTGTGCTTGACAAAATTAACCTATTAAGTGCCAGAGGGAGCTGCAATGCCAAACAATGTAAACTGTGAAAGGATCATTTACAATACGTTTGACCCGGCTTTTTTTGTGTAAGGTATTAATTGCAAGATAATCCAGTGTGCATACTGGTCAGTTCTCAGGTAAGGTTTCAAAATGTTTATACATTATCATTTCATCTGTGGTTGGTCAAGCTAAATATTTTTACAACCTACCATTAGGTTACATTTTTGCAACTTCTAATGTCTGACTTCAGTTCTCTGTCATTCTACAGAGTATATGCAATGCTGTTTAATGATAAAGCAAGACAGGCATGTAGTGACTAGTGGCTTCAGTGAGGAAAGAAAAATGCACACGGAGTCTCTTAACGTCCTATTCAACCTGCTGTGAAGCTGTCCTCCTCTTGCTCTGGATGATTGCAGCTCCATTCAAAAGAAGGGGAAGATACTGCACCATCAGGAAACACTGTACAGTGAAGTTTCTCAAAAGTCTCCCAGATGAGACAACTGGTGGAAAACTTAGTATTAATAGCATAAAATATATAACAGCAAAATGTGGATATTATTTATTTTATAAACCTGATGTCTTGTTTCTCCTGCAGTTTTGCAGTCACAACATAACCTGTTAATTTAATATGGGTGCCCACTTTGTATACTGTACTTATCTCTTTGGAAATGTATTGCTGCTCCTTTAGAACACCCCTGTATGTAGCTAAACCTACAGTATCAGGATACAAAGTCCAGAGGAAGGCAGTGAAGCCTCCAATCTGTTTCTATAGGAGATTAACAAGATCTGTGAGCATTCTGCTAAATAATGTGTGGTATACTTAATTACTTCTACTGCCCTAAGAAGCTTACAATGTCATTTTTGGTGTATGATACACAGGGGACATATTTACTACTATTATTTAGTGCGGGGTGCGTTACAGCTTCAAACCTCTTAGTAACATAAACTAAAGCAGGGGGGGGGGAAACAACTCTAGTCCTCAAGGGCCACCAGCATGTCAGGTTTTCAGGATATCCCTGCTTCAGCACAGATAGCTCAATCAGTACCACCGTGCTGAAGCAGGGATATCCTGACACCTAACCTGTTGGTGGCCCTTGAGGACGGTAGTTGGCCGCCCCTAAACTGAAGTATATTTCCAGGTTCTCTCAGGTACCGCTGCTAGCCATAAAAGTGTCATTTCCTGTTCCCCCTGAATCAGAAAAGCTGCCCTTCCTTCTTTTACACGATATTAACTACAGAAGAGCTGATACGCGTGTGTCACAATATTCATTGTTGCAGCTGATTCACATTCTGTGCAGCCCAGCATATTTTGTAACTTAAGCAGTATTCCTGTAACTCGTTATGTTAATGTTAGACAATTGACGACAGATTGTTAGAAATAAGGGGATGATGCACAATGTGCACACTACTTATTCTCATTGCGGCTGAGAACATAAAAATGATCTTGACTATTAGACTATGCAAATATAACTGGGAAATCATGTGCAAAAATATGCAGGCATCCCCGAGGTCTCATTGCTACAATGTGACTTTTATTACTAGAGGGACACTTTAATGTAAATGTAGTATCATTAATACTAATCATAGAACAAAGCACATAACATAGTTGATGAACCACAGTATTTTGTGCGGAAGAGTAATGTGTAATAACAAAAATAATATGTTGTGTTACACTCAAATTAAAATGTCATCCGGTTCTAAACAATATCATCTTCTCTCAGGGCATAACAATAGTGGTAAACACAATGTTTATTAACCCCCTTTTCTCTGAGTGGGGTTAAAACATGCTTTAACAATAACCATTTGTATTGTAGAGCACTTTAAAAGTGACTAAAGTTTAAATTGGCCTTGCTTTTATTAGTGATATGAGAAAATTAAAACGTGCTTTTACATTTAATAATAGGAATAAAAATATATGTATTATAAGTAATAATTTCTTGGTTTTGTGCTACCAAAAATAATATTTTAACAGCATTCTATGAGTTAAAGTTTTTAAATAATTAGAATATTGAGGCCCCTTTGTAAGGGGGTGAAAAAGTATTCCCAAACTCAAATTGACAGTTTCAAAATATCATGGAATTTTGAAGGACTGATTAGAATGCACTGTACACATGCACAGTTAAAAATAGTATCAGTAAGCTATAAATATATTTGAAGACCAAAAAAACCCAAAACTAATTATTCAACTTCAAACTATTGCTGAGTAAATGTTGTATATTGTTTTTGTATCTAAAAATTTAACTTTCCAATTGCAACAAAATAAATAAAGTATTTATATAAAAATGGATTACAACTTTAGTAGACTAATACATTTTTTTCCAGGCTATCCTTGGTTTAAAATTCAGTCATTGAGAGTTAACAGAAACTAAACAAAGAATGATGCTGTGTGAATACAAATGGTTGTCCCATTATATATTGAGAGTGGCTTGCAAATACAAATATCACGTGTGAGCACAGTCACGTGTCTCAGACAGGTCTCCAGCCCTGCCTTTCCCCATTCTCTTGGTATACAGTGCTTACACTGCAGCCAGGGATTCTGGGTAATGACATGCAAATGAGCACACAGTGTCACCTGTTACTTCTTAACCAATGTTACATGTATCCATATAAGCTTATGCCTGCTGTATTACACAGCTTTTCAGCACAGCATGGGTTAAAGAATTGCATAAGCTATAAACCTACTTACAGACAGCTGTTTCGACCTTTTGGGTCTCATCAGTATACTGCTGGTTATACTGACTTGTGAATACAAAGTCCATGGCAGGAGAACGGAGGGAGCGTGGCGGTTACACACATAAGATGACATTAGCTTGTTATGTTCAAGTAGGGTATCAAGCAAATGTATTTATGGTGAAATCTGGAGATGCTGATGGAAAACTGGAACATTAAATGCAAGTAGGATACCATCTATAAACAAAGCAGGTCATTATTTAACTGTTCGGCTCAGTGGAAAACTGGAGCTTGCTGTTTAATGAGTATTTAGTCTTTCTTAAATTCAACAGAAATGGCCATCATAAACATCTTAATATTCAACCAGCAGTACGGCATCACTATGGGATAAAGTGTGTGGTACACAGTGATGGGAAAGACAAAGGATTTCCAAACAGTGGGGCTAATTTATGATCATTACTAAACTGCATCTTTTCCTTAATCATATATTTAAATCCCTAGCTTATTATTCTCATGGCTTGCATGTTTTAAATAATTTATACACGGCACAGTGTGCAGTAATAATACTGTTTATTGTTACTACTAGTCACAAACCTCCCCTACAAGAATTTCTTTATGTGTAGTCTTTTGAACCCATATATAAACATGTAAAAACCCCGCACATTGCCCCACTGCAATTAATATTAAATAGCAACCTGCAATATTAGATCTCAATCAAGACTTTGGCATCTGTACAACTCCCAGGCAATTTGCATGTTTTCTTTTAATACCCTTTATTTACTCTTTCTTCTATTATTCTGATCAAATGTGCTGTACCATTTCTCCTATAGATGAAAAATATTGTTAGAGAGCACCCCCAAAATAGCCTTAATTTTGAATTCTCTCTCTGAAATGCTTTATAACTAGAGGATTCGGTTTTCGGTGTTTATTGTTTTGTTTTTCCGGCATTTTCATTTTATTTAAAAAAATGTATGTTTATCTGTGCACTATTTTTAGTTTCCATACTTCCTATGGGTTGCCTTCAGGGGCGGATTTGAGGTGAAATGTGGGCCGGACATGTCACTAACCTGCCAGCCCTCCTCCCGCGACATTGCGGCATCATGACGTTGCTGCGTCACGTCATGACGCATTGTCATGCTGCGAAGTCGATGGGGGAGGGCCGCTCTCTGTCCCCCGGAAATCAGTTTTATTGTTGTGGGAAAGAGTGAGGGGCCTCTGTAACCACGATGCATAGCGCAGCCCCGACCCCCACAGCATGCCGTGGCACCGGCTCATGGACCCACCGGCCATTTGCCCAGTGTCCCCACGGCCCAATCTGCCCCTTGTTGCCTTTGTATCCTCTGTGGCTGGGTTTCTACAAGAAGTCTAATTCAATAAGAAATCATGCTTAATTTCCAGTATTTATAGGTTTTAACTGTCAGTGCAAGATGATCAGTCCCTGGTGTTTTTTGGTAAAAACCTAAACCAGAAAACCTATTTATAACCCATCATTTATCACTACAAGTTTACAACCTTTTCCCTCTATTAGTTAGGAGTCTTCAGGAATCAGTCTTGTATGATTCTACTCTTAACCGTTTTTCAACCGTCAATGCCAAAGCTGAAACTGCTAACTTACAAGTAGTTTCCATTTGTTGTTATTCACATAGGTATTGTTTCGTAAAACTGTGGCAAGCTGGGGCTTTAACAAAAAAAAGAGTTTGCGTAATTTGGGAGCAGCAGTGATTGGCTGCTTCAATGTCATTTTTTTGGTGACAGAGAAATGTGCTTATTTGTGGGATAATAATAATAATAGCATGTTCTTGTATAGCGCTGCTAGTTGTACGCAGCGCTTTACAGAGACATTTTGCAGACACAGGTCCCTGCCCCGTGGAGCTTACAATCTATGTATAAATTGGATAATATGGATAAATTGTTTAAAGCAGCATGCTAATTTTTGGGGGGTCACACTGACCTGTGCTGATGTAGGGATATCCTTAAAACCTGACCTGTTGGTGGCTCTTGAGGACGGGGTTGCCCACCCATGTTCTAATGCATTGCAAGCCCATCTAGAAGCAAATCATTCATATGCTGCTTTCACATGACTTTTTGTACAAAGCCTGAATGTTTTGCCTAGAATGCACATCCTAAAACTAGAGCAAACACAGCAAAGCATTTGGATGACATCTAGAGGTAGATATTATAATTACATGTGCAGAACTGAATGTACATATTGTTTGTTTGCCACTATCAAGATACAGGATTACAATTAGATCATTAGGATTAGCAGGTGGTAAATCTATTGAGATACTGGCCACTAAGTCACCACTAAACAATAGAGAAGTGGGTCCTAAATTTCACTCTAAGGAGTGTAATATAGAGCGCGCGCGTGTGCTACTGTGCGTGCGTCAATTATAATTGACTTTGTTTAAACCTGATCTTCTATACTTCCGACACGCGCGCTTACGGCAGCAAGCGTTGACCCGGCAGATCGAAGGAAAGACATGAAAAATTTATTTTCGCACTGCTGTCGCGCCATGTGACGCTGCCAAGCCAATCACAGCTCGGCTATCGCTGTGACGTCTGATGGGTGAGCCTATCCCCAACTAATCCAGAACAGACGTTTACACTGTGTGTGCCTGGGTACAATTCTTCTTTGTCTACCATGTGTGTGGTAGGGTGCTACCTGACAGTTTATGGGTACCAGTGGTTGATGTGCAGTAAAAAATTAATTGTACTGTGATTAATCGCTAGAGAGCAAATAGTACATAACAAATAGTTCATGCTATATTATGTTAGTAGAAAAGCATGTTTCAAGCTCTGGCCCTGTTATGACAGTTCCAAATTCTTTATTGAACATTTTTTTTTGTTCTGTATTTTTTATCCAAGATGACATGGTAGGGGGCTTGAACTGTACCTCTGCTTCACGCCACCGCTTACAACTATGTAAATGAAACGCGCGCACCACGTGCATGCGCAACGCCGGGCGCTCACCAGCGCCTACTATATAACAAGCCTAAGGCTGGCTTATAGTGCTGGCGACTGCGACGTCGCGTAAAAACAAATGCATTGCAGCCGTCGCGTGCACTTATAGTAAGCGCGACGCGACAGAGTGATGGAGCGATGGCTTGGTCGCGATCGCTGGAAGTCATCTCAATTTGATTTTTCCAGTGACCACAGCTTGAAGTCGCCGTCCCGTTGCCGGCACTATAAGCGTAGCCTAAGGGGGTTAATCATTAAACTGCAATAGTGCTGACAAGGGCACTATCACACTGAGACTTCCAATGTCTTCAATTGGTGTTTCCCTGCTGTAGTGGCCCCAATCGTCTCTATAGCAGTTTAATGAAAATTGCCCCAAGAAAGGACTAAGGGAATTAATTATATCTCAATTTTGCTTTTCTTTGAGGGTATGTGAGGAATAGTTATGTGGCTGTCTCATTAACCTTAGACTGTACACTAGTCGAAAAAACAGCTTTTGGGGAGGGTACATCAGAAATGTTTAGTTATATTCACAATCCCTACTCACTAAGAGCAATTGGTGAAAATCAAATGCTACATGCATGAAATGCTATATTAGAAGAGGAGGGTATACGGTAACACTGGTAGTCAGAGTCAAGGAATCCACCATTTAAGGGTAAGCAATTCACAGTTCATAATATTCTGTACAATGTCAAAGTACTGCTAATGACATACCAAACCATAACCTAAATCACAATAATCCAAAGATGTTGGTGCACCAGTAAATACTGGGAAGATAACTAATATTACAATTAGTGCTAGGTTCATGTTAGGGTGTTGTACTTTGTAAAGGACAACCAACAAGAAAGATATAAATATAATAGTACTGTATGCACCAAGCTTTGTGGTTGTCAAAGGTCTCTTCTTTGTGTATACTCAAGATATCACAACCTGCAACCTATCTACATTTTTTCCGGGCTTCTAAAGAGCTACTTGAACTTTTCAGTCCAATTATTAATGTAACTATAGTGGGCAGAGATATAGCAGTCAATGATTAACAGGAAAGGGGACCCTTATCTACTCATCTTAAGACACAAAGTTATTTTACCACTGTTTTGGAATGGACATCAAGTTCCAATATTTGAGATATTGCCTGAATATATCACTCACCCCTTTTATGTTCCAGAAGTATTGTATTCATTTTTTTTGCATTGCAAAATAGACCTTAATGGATTATAATCGTTATCAAGATGCACAGGCTCAAGGAATGCACAGAGGCAGAAGAGCATCAAGCATAGCCACAAATAACATTTGCATGCTCATTCTTTTTATATGATTACTGTGCTCTGTATACGCCATGCAGTGTGTACTCCACACTTCCCTGATGTGTATCCATGGCAACGGCCTGCGCTTAGGCACAACTCCGTTTTATGTTTACTGCTGATTTGCGCCAGCAAAATAATTGCAAGATTATACATATCTGGCACCAGCAATTAATCTGTTCATTCATTACCCAGACCCTCCAGGTGTTGTGTAAAATGGAAAGACAGTGTTCTGATTACTTTACTCATATTTTTGTAGCATTGTTTTGCCATATGTTGCAGACGCCTCCGGGGCGATAGGCCGAACTCAATAAAAACATTTCTTGTGTCAAGTTGACATACCATAAGGTTGTATGTCAGGGATTGAGAGATGTGTTTGTGCCAGAGCATGCCATACTCATATATCAAATACAAACATCTAAATGAGTAGTACATCTGCTCTGGGTTTCTTTTGTAAACATTGTACCCGAGGAAGGGGGTTCAGCCCCCCGAAACGTTGTGCGTCCAGATTTCTGCAATAAATGTAAAAAAAGAATAAAATGTCTTGCTGTGAGACTACTTTTTTAAAAGTGTGGCTACCGAAGATTGCGGTTGTTATACTGAGTCAAATGGCGGAGTGGAAGTCCTAACCATACTTCAAAGAGCAGCACCAATTTCACCAACTGAAAATAAAGAAGAAATACAATAATCTAATTTAAAAAATGCAGCAAGACTATATATACATTGGATTTCTTTTAGTACAGTGTAATGTCTCTCACAAGCACAGTCAGAATAGGAAAACCTGAGATAATTAAGAAACACCTGCTCTATTTTGTGGCATAACTGCCTCTCATCTGTCTCCCCTACAATCTATCCTTAACGCTGCTGCCAGAATCACTCTACTCTTTCCTAGATCTGTCCCAGCATCTCCCCTCATGAAATCCCTCTCCTGGCTTCCGATCAAATCCCGCATCTCACACTCCATTCTTCTCCTCACTTTTAAAGCTTTACACTCTTCTGCCCCTCCTTACATCTCAGCCCTAATTTCTCGTTATGCACCATCCAGACTCTTGCGTTCTGCTCAAGGATGTCTTCTTTCTACCCCCTTTGTATCTAAAGCCCTCTCCCGCCTTAAACCTTTTTCACTAACTGCCCCACACCTCTGGAATGCCCTTCCCCTCAGTACCCGACTAGCACCCTCTCTATCCACCTTTAAGACCCACCTTAAGACACACTTGCTTAAAGAAGCATATGAGTAGCACTGTGGATATTCTGAACACGATACATAAAGCTTGGCCCCCTGCAGATGCACTTACTAGAACTCCCTCCTACTGTCTTTGTACGTTCTCCCTACCTACCAATTAGACTGTAAGCTCCTCGGGGCAGGGACTCCTCTTCCTTAATGTTACTTTTATGTCTAAAGCACTTATTCCCATGATCTGTTATTTATATTATCTGTTATTTATTTGATTACCACATGTATTACTACTGTGAAGCGCTATGTACATTAATGGCGCTATATAAAGACATACAATACAATACAATTGCGGTGACATATTAGCAGACAATGGCACTGCACCTCCTCTATTAATTAGAGCCGCAACTTTAGGAAAGTATCAACCACTTGGTTTTAACCTTCTAAAACTAATACTGCCATTCTTTCACTGTGGTCCTAAGTAAGACTATATTATATCAGTTTGAGTTGGCATAGTCAAGAATGGGATCCGCAGTATTGAAAACAGACTCCAGGTGTCTTGTTTGCTAATCCCGATGTATTCTGATTTCCAAAAGTGCTGCACTTCTGTGGAAAATGGGGGCCTTGATCATAGTCTTATGAAGACGTATATAGGGTGGCAAAACAGGGTTTAAGAATCCTGGGTACTGATTAGAGCAACATTATATGCTGGGGAAGAGAGTCCCAACTTGCTTATACACCACCCCAAATACACCTTTACACAACACATCTGGGATAAATGCTCAGTTGTATGTACAAAGTAAAGTTAAGACTTCAAATTAGAATATATCTCAGGTATCTCATGTGTGATGCTTTTTGTGCACAGGCATCTCTCCATGCGTTGTTTAAAGGTGATTTTGGGGGTGGCATAAAAGCAACTTGGGACGCTTCTCCCGCAAAACCCATATATGCTGGTTACCCATATTTCTATAATAGCCTTGCAGCATTACAATGCACCTCCCTTATTGCCTGTAAGGTTCAAACATTTGGTATATGTGTTTAGCTGAAGAGCCAATGGGATGAAGCTACCATATCCAGGAATGTGAGTTAAGTGACATAAATGCAGTCCTCGGTTATCCAACGGAATCCGTTCTGCAAGTAGCGTTGGCTAGTGAAACAGTAGTATAGTGAGTCCCATGTTAATCAGTGGCGGTGAGCGTTGGATAACACATTCTGACGTCGAAAAACGGGCCTTAGGGTTGCATTGTAAATCGTTGGATATGCCATTCGTTGTTAAGTGAGACGTTGGATAACGAGGACTACCTGTAGTGTGATTTTCACTGATTGCAACCGCATTTCATACACCTAAATGGAGTCTGATTAATAGAAGTCAATACTTTTTTAAATTAAAATGCGATTATTTTGGTCCATGGAGGTTGATAATTTTACCTTAGCAGCTTTAGGTGGCCTGCTAGAGACGGACATCGTACATGACATTCAACGGACCGGCCAGTCATGGGAGGCGTTCCTCTGTGCCTGGGGGCAGTGAGTAGCGAGGAAGCTAGGAAGTCTAAGGCCAGGTCCATAGTGCCTTCGCCTGTGCGGAGGCGTGTGCGGTCGTGACGTCACCCACTTCAAGCGGGCGCGTTTTTCGGCCATGGTACGTGCCATCTGTGGGTGTGTCTAGGGGTCTGCCAGAGACGTCACGGAGCTGGTTCAGCCTCATTGGGCGAACAGCTCACGTGACCGGCCAGTCGCGCCAAGAAATCAGTTGGAACTGATTTCTTGCACAACGCGCGCCCCCTCCCGCTTACGCCCGCACGCCGCATGGACGCGAAACCTGCCTTAAGGCAGTCTGTTCGCTCAGCGTGCGGACGCATCTGCATGGTCCGCGGTACCATGGCCTCAGCCTAATATTCCTTACATAATTAACTTTGCCTTCCCCTTCATCACGCGCTCTCCGGATTGAAGATAGCTGATCTTTCAGCCGTGGAGGGGAACGGCAATTCCCAGGGCGGTACAGCCCAGCTGACGAGCTGCGGAGGAGGAGGAAAGACTGACCCTGAGTTTAGACCCAGGAAAAAAGGGGAATATAAGGACACGGTTAAAAAAACACATTTGTTGCTCTGAAAAGTATTTTATACTAAACTCATTTGAATATGCAAATCACATTTTTTCCCGAGGTATCTCAGGGGTGGTCACAGGTATCTCTCCTTGTGTGGTATAGGAGGTATATAAATCAATAGGTACTCAACTAAATAGGACTATCCGGCTCAGTTGTGTAATTAATATGACCCACTCCACCTTCCTGACACTATTCCCCCTCTGGAGTGGGCCTCACAAACAGTGTAACCTGCCTGGTTCACTTCATTGGTAATGATTTCATTAAATAGCAATGAGCTGGTAGAGACCCTCCATGTTGCCCCCTCTGTATGTATATTACACCTCACACCGCCTGTGCATGAGGCGTGAGGAGTTTGTGTTTCTATAGCAACAGCATCCATCACGCTCCGCACTCGATTTTTCCGCCTGAAAACCCCCAGCTCCGCATTCTCTCCAATAATGTCTGGCAGGGGCTGCTGAGAAGCGGACGTAGAGTAGGCGTACCGTGCGAGTGCGTAGTGACGTAACACGCACACGGTGGCCGTGGACGTAGCACGCGCGGGTGACGTACTCGAACGTTTGCCGTGGTGACGTAGCACGCACGCGGTTGCCGACTTGCCGTGGTGGGACAGAGGCCTGGAGGCAGCGCTTGTGACTGGAATAATGGCGGACGAGGAGTTGGAAGCCATACGGAAGCAGCGGATGTCCGAGCTGCAGACTAAACATGGGGTGAGCGGGAAGGTCTGTCTCTCTGTCTGTCTCTCTGTCTGTCTCTCTGTCTGTCTCTCTGTCTGTCTCTCTGTCTGTCTCTCTGTCTGTCTCTCTGTCTGTGTCTGTCTCTCTGTCTGTGTCTCTCTGTCTGTCTCTCTGTCTGTGTCTCTGTCTGTCTCTCTGTCTCTCTGTCTGTGTCTGTCGGTCTGTCTGTCTCTGTGTCTGTCTGTCTCTGTGTCTGTCTGTCTCTGTGTCTGTCTCTGTGTCTGTCTCTGTGTCTGTCTCTGTCTGTCTGTGTCTGTCTGTCTGTCTCTGTCTGTCTCTGTCATGCGCGCCTGTACGAGAAGTGATCCGTGCCCTGTAGCATTGCGTGGTGAGGGCGTGCCTGTGATGTCACGTGAGCACTTTGCCTTCATCGGCTGAACTGCGCACATAACCCGGTCATCATGCGATAACATTTTTTTTTAAATTGCCTCACGAAAAATCGGCCGCCCCGTCGCTCTTGTGCACGTGCGCTCTATAGCTGTCCTCATTGAGGTATGGCCTTTTTTTTGTGGCGCATGGATTGTGGACGCAGCCATAGGCTTTTAATTTAAAAAAATTATGTAGTAGTTCAGAGTAACTTCTACCCTTTTTTTTGTTTTTGTTTTGTTTAACATTAGAGAACGAGAACAGGGGACTGAAGGCAACACTGCTACCAAATTGATAACAAAACCACACCCTAACCAATAAAATACAGGTGGTGCTCCCGAGAGTAAGTAAATCTATAGAACCAGACAAGAAAGCAAATCTTAAGACAAGATTCACAGAAACTCCATAACGGGGCACTCGGGGCGGGTAGAGAAAATTACAAAATGTAATCATTGGTCAAACAAATGAGACAAAAGTTATGCAAGTGCTAAAAACCATAAAAGTGGACTGTCTCAAGTGTTAAATCAAAAAACAGTAATGCCAGCAAAAAATTGTGGTAGGGTACAAATAGCAACATTAGAGGACCAACTCTGTATCTGTGCTCAGAAAAGTGCATTAGAAGCCATAATATGCTTATGTAATATATCCAAACGTAACATCAAGTCCACATGAATCGCAGGTAGTTCTATCCAATAAAGACTGGCTTGTGAGATTAGTCAGATAAAGCTCCAATTACAGGGAGAAATAATAAGAAACCAACACCTGGGCTGACCTGACCGGTCAAAATAAATAACAGTTGGACCCCAGATTATAGCTTCATAAGCAGAAAACACTCCCCTGGGGCTAGACTAGAACATAGTAAAGTACGATAGTAACATTCAGGCAGTATGAATGAAAGTACTCACACTTAGCAATTAGTCCTGTATCCAGCGTGCACCTTTAGCATGAGGGTTAGAACGCTGTATCCATAGGAGGAAGGTGCAAACAGTGCACTGCTTGTGGGATGTAGAGAAAAGAACACGACTGTCTGGATCACATTTGAATAAAAATAGCTTCTTTATTCAGGATCTTGACAAACCACCATGTACACATGGCGCTGTGAGAGGTACTCTGATGCGTTTCGGGCTCCGCTCCTGAATAAAGAAGCTATTTTTATTCAAATGTGATCCAGCCACCGTCGTGTTCTTTTCTCTACATCCCACAAGCAGCGCACTGTTTGCACCTTCCTCTTATGGATACAACGTGGTAGGGTACAAAGAAGTATCACATAATAAATAGTACAGTACCCACAAGACATGAAAAGTACCCCAGAAGGTGCAAAGGGTTCTATAACCTCACTGTTAAACCTCACTGTAAATCCTTAAGGTCCAGGAGGGGTCAAAATATCACCTCTCCTGAAAACTGGAGTGTCTGTCCAACCGGTTAAAGGGTGCTACTCAAGTCAGGGTAGATGTAAATGCATGTGTAAGAGTGTTAGCAAAAACAATGCATAGTAAACCCTGGTGGAAAGTAGCAATTGCAGATACTGTAGATACAAATAGTAATGAATATAGCTACTTGAGGTGCACCCTTTAAATGGTCAGACATACCAGTTTTCAGGAGAGGTGATATTTTGACCCCTCCTGGACCTTAAAGGGTTGCAGTGAGGTTATAGTACCCTTTGCACCTTCTGGGGTACTTGTTCTGTCTAGTGGGTACTGTACTATTATGTGATACTTCTTTGTACCCTACCACACTTTTTTGCTGGCATTACTGTTTTTTGATTTAACACCTTGGAGACGGTCCACTTATATGGTTTTTAGTATTTTTATAACTTTTGGTTTGTTTGACCATTGATTGCATATTTAATACATTTTGTAATTTTTTTTCTACACGCCCTGAGTGCACCGTTTATGGCGTTTCTGTGAATCTTGTCTCTTAAGATTTGCTTTCTTTTCTGGTCCTATAACATTAGAGAACATCTATTCTGAGGTTTTTTCCCAGGGCGATTTAGACAATGTGCAGAGATTTCCTTACTTAAATAGAAAGTGGAACAGTCTTTTTTTAATAGAAAAAAAAGTAGTGGTAGTGTGTCTGACTTGTACATTTATTTATACATTGAGAAAAAAAGCCTTATTTTTTTAAGCAATATGTATACAATTTGTCTATAAAGAAGAAATGTTTACATAATTACATGATATTATTCTTTCAAAAGAATGTGGATGCATTAGTCTTTTAATGGAACCCCCCCCCCAAAAAAAATAAATATTGTTGCAGGCCCTTCTGGCAGCAGAGGGGTTAAAATCTGAGCCAGCAGAAGATGGCAATGCTGTTACTAACTTCTCACTGCATTTGGTTGCTGTATAGTGGCCATTGAGAAGCATTAGGCCATAGAATGCATCAGGTATTGCTAGTCAAGGAATACAGGACATCTTTATTCGGTTTAGCCAGGTCACACAATGATGGCTCAAAGGAGACTGTTTTATTAAAATTACAAACTAGTTAATTGAAAACCCACCCATGTCCCTTGCCATAATTGTTTAAATGTAGCTTTATAGAACTACAGTGTGGCTTTTATTACTAAGCTACCTTTTGGGTGATTAAATGTATGCATAACTAGTAATCTTGCAGTCTCATGCAGTACATAACATGTCCGTGAATAATATTGTAGATTCCACAATTCACCCACTGTTTGGTTATTCTCTGTAGAGTCTTGTGCAGGTTTATCTGTCCTTCTATTTATTTATTTATTTATTTATAAAATATTTTACCAGGAAGTAATACATTGAGAGTTACCTCTCGTTTTCAAGTATGTCCTGGACACAGAGTTCAGACAAATAATACATGGTTACAAATACAGTTACATAAATGAACAGGGTATACATTATATACAAGACATTGCGTGCACAGTTAAAGATAATATATATTATGGGCGTATGAAGCAGTTACAGACCAGATTAAAATGTGAGACAGCCTTAGATTTGAAAGAACTTAAACTGGTGGTGGATGTAAGAGTCTCTGGTACTGTAGGTTGTTCCAGTTTTGGGGTTCTATTTGGCAATGGGGAGTTTAAAATTGTATCTATTTTTTGTTTAACTTGTTTAACTCTTGTTTAACCAGGATGCTGGAAGTGAACAAGCTCAACAGGAGTCAAAACAAAGGTATACAGAGAAATGAGATTCTGCATTTATAATATAAAGCTTAACATACAAAAAGGATATCTCCTAAAAAAAACTATTTGTTGTGATTTTTAGATATTCCAGGTAAATCAGCCTTGCAATTAAGATTCTAATTCTTTGAAGCTCAAATGGAATAATCCAGTTGCCCACACCTACCTTTTATCCCGAGTTATATATCTATACCTATTAGACCCGTGCGCACGTTTCATTTAGCTGATAAAACAAATACTTGGGAGCCTGATGTTTACAAGGCTGTGTTTTAAATTATCTCAAATTATTTTGGTAACTTTACAGCTGTTTTGGTTTTGAACGTAAATATACATTTGCCACCACTGATGACAACCGCATAATTAATGGTCAACTTCGATCCCGTCCTAGAATACTAATTATATTGCTCCTTGCCTCATCTTCATTACAGGGAGACTGATATGAGAAATAATATTTTAGCTCAAGTTCTGGACCAGTCAGCTCGTGCAAGGTGTGAGTATCATCTTTTCTTAGTTCTTTGTTGCGTGCAAAAAAATGTGAACAGGTAGGATAAGTGAATACAGGAAAATATTAGTGCAACAGTGTGAATGATATATGCCTACCTAAAATAAAGACTAAACCATTCTGGTCATTTTTTTTTTTACTTGGCACGTTACTTTTTTTTATTTTTATTTTTTATCTCGAAGCATTCTAGAGTTTGTGTTTCAGTCTAGCTCTGTTACACTGATCTGAAAGATGCTTAACATGCGAGAATCACACAGAGGCAAAGCAATTGCTGCTAAAGTGAGTTAACATAAATATCGTATTCATACAGGTTGAGCAAGAGAGAACATTTTAGGGCAACCACTGGTTTGTCAGATCTCCCCCCCCCCAGTGAAAGTTTCAAACTAATATATATTAGAATGAGACAGGCGCACCAGGAGTAAATATCACCATAAATACGTTCTCAGTATATTTTTCAAAATATATTATCAAGTAATCGTAGGTGTTCCAATAAGGTAGAACTGTCCGTGATGAAACCACAGTGGCATACACCGAATCTCTGCAACAAGCGTTAAACCCTCTGATAGCAAACAATCACTGCTGACGTCCACACGAAGACCCTCCATCGGAGCCAAGGGCTCCTTAAATACCATTAGCCTATTAACCCTGTCTTATCTGTAACATATCACAATATAGGGAGTCTGTTTCTAGAGTAGAGGATACCTTGAGTATACTAGAAATGAATGAAGATCAATTTGAACAATACATTTATAATTTGTACAGAAAGTGCACACTTTATATTTCACAAGAATAAATGGATTTATAGATAATATATAAAAGCTTTACTAAGTGTACTAAAATAATTATTTTGTGTCATTATAAATAATATTTGATGTACTATATATGAATTGTGACCTAAGTATGTGGATGGATTTCAATTACTTGGTTAGCTGTAAGGGGATGTTGCAGGGAAATCGTCTAAATGTGCTAAAAACAGGTCAGAGATACGAGTGCATTCTGCTCAGTGCTGCTCCAATCTTGACCTATTGCACAAACTAACTGAATTCCACAAGTTCATTCATACCATTCGGCACTGCACCGTTAAAAATATCCACTTCTAGCTTATTTCTGTAAAAGTAAGCATTCTCTTACAGAAAGAAGGTAAATAAATAAAGCAGTGGTGTAGCTAGACATGGACGGGCACCCGGGCAAAAAAAATTCAGGGCCCCATTAATATTAATACTGCTGTAAAAAAAATTCTCCCTTCATCGTCTCTCTAATCATCAGCTCCCCCTCACCAGCTCCCCCCCCCCTCCTCATCATCATCAGCTCCCCTCTTTCTCATCAGCTCTCCCACCTCATCCTCATCAGCTCCCCCTCACTAGCTCTCCCCCCTCATAGTCATCAGCTCTCCCACCTCATCCGCCCCCCTCACCAGCTCTCCCTCACCAGCAGCTCTTCTCCCTCACCAGCAGCTCTTCCCCCTCACCAGCAGCTCTTCCCCCTCACCAGCAGCTCTTCCCCCTCACCAGCAGCTCTTCCCCCTCACCAGCAGCTCTTCCCCCTCACCAGCAGCTCTTCTCCCTCACCAGCAGCTCTTCTCCCTCACCAGCAGCTCTTCCCCCTCACCAGCAGCTCTTCCCCCTCACCAGCAGCTCTTCCCCCTCACCAGCAGCTCTTCCCCCTCACCAGCAGCTCTTCTCCCTCACCAGCAGCTCTTCTCCCTCCTCTCCCATGCCTACCTTTTGGCGGGAGGAGATAAGAGGAGCAGAGGAGCTGTGGCAGCAGACACCGGAAGTTATAAAGACTTCCGGGTCAGACTGCTAAGAGGGCGGCCCTCCCCTGCATTGCCGATACCTCTACCGGCTTCTGTTTGCCAGGGGCCGCCGCCGCATACCATCTGCCTGTCTCTACGGGGAGAGAGCGGGACGCCCATGAGTGTGAGCCGCCGGGCTATAGCTACGCCCCTGAAATAAAGCCTTGGTAAACTTTTCAGTGCGGTGTGTGATAATATCCTGTGTGCAGATCTGTGGACACTACAGTGTTATTTGAAACAAAATGAGTTTACCTACATATGTTGGAAAGGATATCTCAACATTTTATCAGCTGTTTTTACAGATGTAGCTTATTTAATTATTGGCCTATTTCATTGTATATGTATCTGTACCATGTTAGCCGAGCTTAATAATCAAAAATGAATAGACAATACCGTTCTGTGGCTAACTAAATGCTTTTATTTGTGCGAGCTTTCAAGATACTGATCTCTTTTGGCGGTGTTACATTGGATAAAGCAAGAGAGGTTTTTACTTAAAAATAGTGCATCTTGGAATGTATTTGAGACTGAAGCCTATCCCTCCCCCCTGTGCAGTATGCGATTTATGACTGTAAAGTGTGTATAAATATATAACGCACCCACAGTGTGTACCGCGCTTTACAAAAGGTGTGTGTGTGTGTGTATACCAATGGTGTGGGTAGGTGTAGAAGTGTGTGTGTGTGTGTGTGTACTATGTTGTCCCTATTGGTATATAGGGATAGAATTACATTGTACAGTAGTATGTGTAAGAGACAGCTGTGTGTGCTACATATAGCGCAGTATGTATAGACATGGCCTTTAGCACTTGTGAAGAGAGTTCTCTTTTGTCAGGGTAGTGACTCATGAAACTGCGGCCTCGGTTTAGGCCACCGCTAAGTGTCCCGAACAGTTGCATAAACTTGTATTCATGCAACCGTCTCTTTCGGTGTTCTAATATTACCTTTGAGTATGGCCACCTTCAGATAGTTCAACTTATGGCCAGGGAATTGTTCGCCAACAGGACTGTCTCTTGTTCCGCGTGATGCTGTGGGGATGCAGATTCATTCTCTTGTTTAGCCCCTGTCCCATCTCACCTATGTAGTAGCGGCCCCCTGGGCATTTCATGCACATGAGGTACACGACATTGCTGGAGGAACAGGTGAACCTTCCTCTGATTTTGTACTCCAAATTCCTGTGTGGTATTTGTATGGTGCCAGCTGTGTGGAGCACTGTGCAGGTTTTGCATCTTGCGTCCTGGCATGGTCTTGTCCCGCATTCAGTTGTACTGTTGAATATTTTACTCCTCGCCATCATTTTCTTGAGATAATGAGGTTATCTGTATGATAATAATGGTGTTTCAGGGCAGACCTGTTGTAGTCTTGTATCTTCCTGGAGAATGGGTTGTAGTTCCTTGGCAATCTTGCGTAGGGCTCCTAGGTGTGGGTTATATGTGACCAAAAAATATATCTTGTATAATTTTTTATTTTATTTTTTTTAACAGTGAGTAATTTGGCACTTGTAAAGCCTGAAAAAGCCAAAGCAGTTGAAAATTATCTTATACAAATGGCAAGATATGGACAGCTCGGTGGGAAGGTGAGTGTGTATGTGCGATTATGTCAGCATGTAATTTGAGAAAATACTTGCGTTTTGTTATTAGTCTTTCAGCTGCAAAACTGGGGATACAATCCGTACAAAAGATTTGCACCATTCCAACGGCGTTCCTTACACCTGGTGCTGTTTTGTGTAATGGTTTTGCAGACAGAAGACTGGTGAATAGATTGGTTTGTTTCTCTCCTGATTTTATAGAAGGGGGAAGACCTAGCATTGGCCAGTACATATAGCATGTCCAATCAGTACCCTGCTTACCATTTTCTCTGAAATAAATAGGAACACTTCTATTATGTTTTTTTTTAACAGATTTATGAAATCTATTTTATTCTTCCACTCAGATATCAGAGAAAGGCTTGATAGAAATTTTGGAAAAAGTGAGTCAGCAAACTGACAAGAAGACAACAGTGAAAGTGAGTGACATGAGGGATGTCCTGTGCTTATTCTCCCATGCTTATTCAGATGTTCCTCATAAACCATGTCACATGATATAGTTGACTTAAGATACAATCTAGGGTTCTAACGGTTTATGACCCAACAAAGCAAATTGTTTGGTTGGATAACTCACTACTTCATCTAAGTGAGGGGTAGCCAACTACAGTCCTCAAGGGCCATCAACATGTCTGGTTTTAAGGATATCTCTGCTTCAGTACAGGTGGCTTTTGACTGAGCCACCTGTGGTGAAGCAGGGATATCCTTAAAAACGGAGGAATAACCCTCTAAATCAGGGCTCTAAAGCGTGCAAAATAGGTTAATAGCACGAAGCTTTAGCATATCAGTATCTCTGTTTTTATAAGAAAATGTCCAATGTTTGACATCCTGGAAGAATGTTATAGCTCTCCAATATAGTAGTGTGGTATCCGGTCAAATGATGCTCCCATGTAAGGCTATGATACAAATAAGCACATTGGGGATGTCTGAAAAACCACCGGAATGGCTATCCTGACCCCCAAAAATAGCTATCATATATGTCCTTGGAGCTAGACCTGTGATGTATGAAGTTGTATAAAAAACGGAGAGTACTCACTACTTAGTATGAACGGCTTCCTGGATAGGCGTGTGACCAGCCCAATAGCGGCAACAACAGGAACGAATTCTTCCAGGCGGTTGGTGCGACCATGCACTGCGTTCCAAACAGAGGAAGCTGATGCGTGCCAATAACTGAAGAACAGCTGGCAACTGCCGGGTCACTAGAAAGGTACTTTATTTGTAGGCTACAGCATACCGGTAAAACAGGAACCTCGAAGAACCTCGTTTCGTGCAAGTATGCACTTTGTGTCAGCTGTTCTTCCGTTTATTGGCACGCATCAACTTCCTGTTTGGGACGCACCATCCCGTATGGGAGAATCCTTTCCTGTCATTAAAACCAGACCTGTCGCAGACTCTCCCAATCCCATTAAAAACTAAAGATCTAGTCTCTCTGCAGTCACTAATATCCAAATTCATATGGGGATATAAAAAACCAAGAATTAAGGGAAGTATTTTAAAAAGGCCAACATCATCGGGGGGCTGGCGGTACCTTGCTTGTTATCCTATTATAAGGCGGCCCAATTATGTCAAATTATACAATGGCACACAGACCCGAGCCTTAAAAGATGTCTGTCATTGGAGAAAGAGGTATGTGCACCATTGGAACTGCACAACCTAATTTGGACCCCAAAAAGGATGTATAAATCCGCCAAAGAGCTGCTGCCCTCAATGACAAACTCACTTACAATCTGGGAGGCCACTAAATTTCGGTGTGTCCGGACAGCAAAAAATACACTAATGACCCCAATATTTGGCAATATAGACTTCACTCCAGGTATGAACAGCAGGGATTTTCAAAATTGGAAACAGAAGGGTCTAATGCGACTCAAAGATCTGGAGGGTAGAAACAGTATCAAAACATTTGAACAAATTAAGTCTGAAAAGGACATCCCACATACTGAATTCTTTAGATACCTCCAGATCAGAGCATTTTATAACAAATTTTCGCCCCGTCTCCAATTGGCAAACTTTGAAAAATTCTGTGTATTAAAAACAGAGACGAAGGGACTTGCCTATACGGAGAGGTGGTCTGTTCGGGGACGGCCTACTCTAAGAAATTAAGCTATGTAGCACAATGGGAGCAGGACCTAGGTGAAACATATTAGAAGGGGAGGAGTGGGCAGAGATTTTCATGGCAGCGGCTAAAAGCTCAATCTGTACGACGTTAAGGGGAGAACGCGTATAAAGTATTAATGAGGTGGTACCTCACTCCGACAAAATTATCTAAATTTATACCAGGCTATTCTTCGTTGTGCCCAAAACAATGTGGAAGGGAAGCAGATCTCTTGCATATGCTGTGGTCTTGTCCTCGGGTGCTGCCCTTGTGGGAGCAAATCAGAGATTGGCTGCAGAGGATCTTAGGCCTCTCAATCCCATTGGCCCCCTGGCTGTTCCTCCTGAACAGGCTGGGGGAGGGGCTTCCCAGAATGCAAAGCAAATTAGTAGCGCATTTCGCAACAGCGACCAGGTGCGAGATCGCAGCATTGTGGAAACTATTGCTTCAATCAGGAACAGAATTTGGTACGTATGCCATATGGAAAAATTAACGAGTTTGCTTAATGACACTGGTGCTAAATTTCTAAAAGTCTGGATGTGGTGGCTAGCACAAACAGACATCCCAGGAGTAGATGGTCCTTCAATTTTGCTATGATAATGTCAAACGTGTTCTCCGCTGACCTACAGGAGCTGGGACTAAGGGCTAGTGAGTCTTAGGAGAGAGATGTAGGACCGGGTTGCAGAGCCACTGGCCACGCGGGAGGGACGGCCTGGAGCGGAGCCCAAGAAACATGTAAGCTCAGAAGAAGACGTGAGAGAAGAAAAAGGACGGACCCCATTTCCCCATCTCCCCCCGCCCATTCCCACTTTTTTTTTTTTTTCCTTTTCTGTTCTTTGTTATGGCATTTATTTGTGTTACAGGCAAGTATTATAAAATTTCTAGGCCGTGTTACATGCAGGCCAATGTACATCGTGTTGTTTGATGATAAACTGTCAAAATCTGAGTTATAAAAAAAAAACAACCAGACCTGTCGGATGGACCTTGCGCACTTTAGTTGGCTACTCCTGATCTAAGTGCTTCCTCCCCCACAGGCAGGCCTGTAATTGCTTAACTATTTTTTCGATGAACTATGGTAAATTCGTTGTCTTATCTATTCTGTTTAGCCGTACCTCCGGTATTTATTAAACCCATAAGACGTTGGCATTGCAGTGTGTAGTGTTCTTGTGGTGCCCTCCGTTATTGGTGGCGGAGGTATATTGTAACACTGGTTATAACATCACGATGTGACTTTCAGTTTAACAGAAGGAAAGTAATGGATTCCGACGACGATGACGACGATTGAACGTTTGAACGTTCTGTAACGCGGAAACAGTCACGATAAGGGAGAAATTCCACCTTCCGAAGAAACGCATTTGTTTTATGCTGCATGCATTTATGGCTAAAGGCACTGAATTGATTTAAGTTATAATAAATTCAATTGAAAAATACTGTACATGAATTTTTTTTTTTTTATGTAAGATGCTTTGTTTTTGTAAACCAGCAAACCGAAGACTCCTTTTGTGGATTTTTTTTAATTTTTTTTCCCCCATTTTGGATTTGCTGAGCAGTTCTGCAATAAGGCATCTCCAAATGTAGGCCATACCGACCCCAAATCCTCATCTGTAACTGCCCCAGGCAAAATTTAAGGCTTTTTTTGCCATGGTTAATTATTTGAATTGTGTAGTTCTGTATACATATTTTTCAGTATGAAGCAGTTAAATTGTCTAAACTAGCTGTCAAACAGACCTCTGAAATGCCCCATCTTTTTAGTAGAAACATATACAAATGCGTTAAGTAACAATATTCTGGAGGATTATGTACTGTCTTTTACTGAACCAATAAAGATTTCCTTTTTGTGTAGTAGTAAAGCCAATACAGTTTTGTGGTGCACTAATGTTTAGTAGTGTGTATATGTATATAATTTAATATATATAATTTGTTTTTTGGAGTATGTGATGACTTTGGGCAGGATGCACATTCACTCCTGGATTAAATGGTTTGAAGGGTAAGCAGCACAGCGTTGTCAAACTGAATCTTTTCAGATTGGGCTAACTGTTATAAAATGAATTGGCCAGCAGTTGTAAGTGGAGTACCACCATGCTCAGTACTGCGGATGCTGCTTTAGGCCGAGTCCATAGAAGGACAGGCCGTGCTGAGCCTTGCGGACGCTCCGCGCTGAGCCCCTGCATCCTCAATGAGGATGCCTTTAGAGGGGGATCATGCGAGCGTCCGCAGGCATGCTGAGGCGCTGGAGTTTTCAGCCGAGCGCCAAGCTGTTTTTCAGCGCACTGTCGGCTGAAAACATCCAATGAGCACAGAGCTGCTTCAACGTCACGGCGCTGTGACGTCGACGTAAGTGCGTCGCGAGCGATTGGCCCAGCGACGTCACTGCCCCGCCTCCCTCAGTCTCCCCCCCGCCTCCGATCGCGCCCGCTGGCTCGTCTGCATGGGCATGAAATCGCGCAGATTTCAGCAGGCGAGCCTCGGAACTCCTCACCCCTCTATGGCCCGGGCCTTAGTGTTGGCAGAGAGGGTAAAGTCTCCATCTTTGCTGATGTCCTGCCATTTCTCTCCTGAAGGACATGGAGCAACTGGAATCTCGGGCAGGTAAAGGGCAGAAGGTTTAATACAGAAATAAAGTTATGCATTTGGGAAGCAAAATGCAAACTAAACGGGAGAAAATTATCATTGCTGAAGGAGCAGGCTTACTCGTAGTGCTTAATGTCAAGCAGTAGCTTGAAAGGCCAACAGTATATTATGCATAAGATGGGGTATGGATAGAGGCTGGCATAATTTTGCCACTATATAAAGTCTTTGTACTTCATATTCAAGTTGTGGTCTTGCAGTTTTGGGCACTATTTCATCTGGAAAAAGTGAAGGGAAGCTGCCCAATTAGTAAAGGGCAGATGGAAGGTCTTGCATGAGTAAAGGCTAGCCAAATTAGTATGTACAGGTATATATATATATAATTTTTATTTTTTTAACAGCAATGGGGATATAACCTACAAATATATTGAAGGTCAATAAGAGGGAACCCTTTCAATCTAAAGGGGGGAGGGGGGAAAAATAGTACAAAGTGCCTTGGTTTTAAGGCGATTTTACCAGCAGTAAAAGGGGGTGCTTTACAATAAGGGCAGTCAAGATGTGGCATTTACTACAGATGTGATGCTGATGGCAGATACACTGGACATCTTTACAAAAAGGAAAGGTATAGAGGGATATGCCAAATAAGTGAAACAAGGATATTGAACCAGGGAGACACCCCATTACTGAAGTCATCAGGAAGAAATTGCTGTTCCCCCTTATGATGCATAATTGGCAGTTTGCCTTCCTCTGCAATAAATACAAATAGTATTCCTAAATGCAAATCGTTATGGGTATGTCAACAAACCAACACGTTGGACTGTGTTTTTTTTTTTTTTTTTAAATCTCTATATAAAATGTTTGGAACAAATAATGGTTTGGAAGTGGAATGTTCAACTGGCTGAAAATGAAACGGATAGGCAGGATTCTTATGGAAACATATGCATTATCTCACAGCATTACATTAATGGTTTGTGTTTCAAGCTGTATACAATAATGTAGTCTAAAATAACAATTGAAGAGGCTGCCATTTCTTTTTAACCAAGTAAGATGTAGCATAAGAGCTGCATATACTTTATCATCTGCTAGAACGCAATCAACAATGTTTGCAGAGGTATGTTATTTTTTTCCAGCCCCAATTAGGCTTTTCATTTTTCACTGTGCAAGAGTATAGAATGCAGGTGTGGTTTCCAGTAATATGTTGTCCATGAAAGTCGATGAGTACAATGATAAAGTTCACATAGTAACAGACCTTATTTGTATTGCAGGAGACAGGAACCAAAGACACACTTTAATCATTATATTTAATCTCTTATATTTGGCACAGGTGAAAGGCACATTAGAAAATTCACTGAAACCATAAATTACTTAGAAAAATAGAAATGCTATACTCTTTTCTGTGAACGAGTATCATATGAATTAATGTTTACCTGTAAAGAGTTCTTAGACATTAAACTGTAAAGAGTTCTTAGACATTAAACTGAATAGAAAACTCAAATTGTATAATCTGGTATTAGCTCATTACACTGTAAATAAAGAGATATCCAACAACGTCTTCCAGTTGCAGGAACTGGAAGTGCATAATTCGTCAATATTGAACTCTTAAAAACTGGAATTAGAATTCCTTTCACTGCTAATGGGCTGCACTAGGTCATTTTGTGCTCCCAGCTTTGATTTGAACATAAGTGCCAATTCAGTGAATGCAAAACCACCACATTAGGAGTGTGAAATGTCATGTCTGTGCTTCGGTGTACATGTGCAAATTCAGTGTTTGAAATGGACTAGTCGGTGAGCGGTGTGGCGATTTGACAGTCACTTGTGTTCAACACAACCACAGGTGAAATTATTTTGACATAGAATCAGTAATATTTTTTACCGTGGTACTTGATACATTTCTGAATACGTCAAAGTCAATGTTAGCAATACATCCGTAAGATTGGATGCCAAAATGTGTTTGCTCATCTGTTTTTTCTCCCAAAACACTAGAAACTATTGCACTGCACATACAGCACACACATTGTGAATGGATAAATACTTGTGTCCTAACACATGCAATGTGCTGCATTCTATGCATTGGAAAACAACAAGTTAATGCGCTGTGGCAAGTTTGCCGAAACACCAGCCACCTTAGCCCTATGGAAGTAGTTCCTGTGCTGCTAAAGGCAAGTGATTATTAAATGACTGACCATCGTAATCATCATGTTCAGAACTTATCACAGCAGAACTGGTTGGCTCATCCAACCACAGACCAAGAGGATTCCAGTGCCAAAGTACAAGCCACACAAGAGCACTCTGCGTTTCCTGAACAACAGTCATTTGCATCAGTTTTTGGAAGTTCTATTGAGTTCCTCTCTGATATAACAATACCTGCTGGGGAAAATGTATCACTATGGGGGTTAATCTCAGACAACTCCTTGTTGCCCTTTAACTCTTCATAATTTTCTAAATCTTCATCACAGTTTTCAGAGAGAGGAGAACTGACATCTGTGCCATTGAACATCTCACTGGTGTCACTTGAGTTCTCTTGGGTGTCTGGCAAACAAGTTTCATTCAGACTGTGTCTTCGAACCATAAGCTTGGTCTTTAGTGAAGCATCGACCATATCTGCGTTCAAAAGGTCCCCGTTTTCAGCACAGGCTCTGCCATTCGTCTGAACATTGCCTTCTTTCAGCTTGCGGTCATCAAACCTTTTTATGCATAACTGCAAAGAAAGATGTAAATACATTCAGGAAAGTTCAGCGGTAAGAACAATTTCAATAATTTGGATTGTTAACAAGTTATCCCGATTGTGTTTTGAGAAATTTATAATTTACTGAAACGTACATGAAATGTTACATTTTAAAGATCAAGAGTGTTTATCCTAACATTTGTCCAAGCATAAAAAACCCAGCTGTATAATACAAGTATGGATGAAAAAGAAAGCCTCATGTTCCATTTTATAAAAACTGATTGGTAGGATACCAACAAATTAAATCTCAAAACATATTGAAGACTTGAAGGTAATGAAAGATGTGGCGTGTTTTAAAAAAGGTGCTCACAAACCGTTAAAATCATGTAGAGATCAGGCTTGTTTTAACTTAGATATACTTTTTTTTTTTTCATTTTAAGATTGCTTGCTCTTCCAATGTTTAAAAGGTATAAAACAGTAACCCCCCCTTAGATATACTGCATTACTTAAAATCAGACCAAAATATTCAAATAAAGCTACCTACTGTGTGGACATCAATGAACAGAGATACTCTGCAAAGCTGTGCAGATAGTGGCGAGAAATGTTGTGAACCCCAATAATAATAATAATAATAATAATAATAATGGAAATTCTATAGTTTTTTCATGATAACCTTCTTGAATCAAAACCAGTGTTTTCTTAAATATCCAATAGGGTTTATATTAACCAATTCCATGTGTTTTGAAACAAAATGATATGAATTAGACAAACAATGAGTCATTAAGAGTCAGGGTATGTGCAAATGTGAAACCACGGTTTTATCAGCTAAATTAAAGGGGATAAATAGGTAGATGTTCAGGGGCGAGTTTGGGAGGCACTTTATTATAAAAATCTGAAACTTTGCGAGTTTGGTCTTCACCATACAGGTGTGTGGAAACACGTAATACCACGATCAAAATAAATCTCTGAGGACCTCAGAAAAATAGTTATTGATGCTCATCGGTCTAGAAAGGGTTACAAAACCATTCCTATGGATTTGGGGCTCCACCAATCCACGGTCAGACAGATAGTATACAAACTGGAGAAAGTTCAAAACCACAGTCAGTCACTCTACCGAGGAGCAGTTGTCCTAACAAACTCCAAGAACAACCAGGCTTGTCCAGGAAGTCACAAAGAACCCCAGAGTAACATACCAGGATCTGCAGGCCCCTCTCGCCTTGGCTAATGTGAGTGTTCATGACACAACTATCTGAAAAAGACTGAAAAAGAATGGTGTTCATGGAAGGATAGTCAGGAGGAAACCACTACTCTCTAAAAATAACATTGCTGCCCATCTGAAGTTTACCAAAGAGCACATGATGATCCTAAAGACTTCTGGAACAATGTCCTCTGGACAGAAATCAAAAGTAGAACTTTTTGGCTACAATGAGAAACGTTATGTTTGTTTTTCACCAAACACCGCGTTCGAACCGAAGAACCTCATCCCAACCATCAAGCATGGTGGTGGGAGTGTGATGGTTTGGGGCCACTTTGCTGCTCAGGATCTGGATGGCTTGCCATCAGTGACACAACCATGAATTATGCATTGTAGCAGACGATTCTAGAGGAGAATGTCATGCCACCCGTCCATGAGCTGAAGCGAAAGTGGGTCATGCAGCAAGACAATGGTCCTAAACATGCAAGCAGATCTACAAAAGAATTGCTGCAGAAAAAGACATTCCGCATTTTAGAATGGCCTAATCAAAGTCCGGACCTAAATCCTATCGAAATGTGGTGGCAGTACTAAAGCAAACTGTAACATTTTAGGGCTTCCTTGCATGGATAGAGTTGAAGCAGTTCTGTAAGGAGGAATGTGACAAAATTCCTCAAAACCAATGTGAGACTGACCAGCAGTTACAGGAAATGCTTAGTGAAGTCATTACTGCTCAAGGTGGCGCCACCATGTACTGAATCTAAAGGTTCGCATACTTTCTCACACACGGATATTGAACATTGAATCATTTGTGAATAAATAAATGTTGAAAAAGTATCTTTTTTTTTTTTGTCATTTGATCGATCAGGTTATCTTAATCTATTAAGGCTTCGATTAAGAGCTAATAACATTTTAGGTTTGTAATCTGGGAAAATCCTAAAGGGCTCACAAACTTTCTCGCCACTGTATGCTGTACTACAGTTTGCATACATAGGGGACTTCAAATACAGTTCATGTGTGAGCTTTACGCGAAGGCAAAGCACCAAATGGACCTTATATTAGGTGCTTTTAGCAGTTAGCCGACTGACCCATCGTAATTGATCTGAAATCACAAGGGGGATGCAAGGTGGAATTCCCAACTAGGGTTGCCAGGTGTCCAGTATTGAACCGGACATTCCTGTATTTGGACCCTCTGTCCAGTAAAAGATTAGAGGTAATACTGGACCTGACCTGATACATAGTGACCTGACTGGCTTGGGGGACACACATGTTTTCCCCGAGCAGGGCTGTTGCAAAGGGGCGGGGCAGCTTCCTCCATCATGTTTGGCTGGATTACCCAGCAGCAAATCAGGAGGTAGTTTCAGGAGCCGGGAGGGGTGGGGCCAAGGAGAGGAGGAAACAGCATGGACCGGAAAGATGAGTGTGGGTGTGAGAGTGTGTGTACGCATCGCACCTTTCACCATTGTGTCCAGTATTTTTGGAGAAACCAATTGACAACCCTATTCCCAACGAAAATTATTCACGGCCATATTTACAATGGCAATGCTAAAAACCAGCAGGTTGGTTGATGAAGGGGAAGTATTACTCACCAACACCTTTAATACACATTTAAAAGTGTGGCTTTATTCTTACCTGATTTATTAGATCACAATTTGGCATGCTTTTGTCTTCTGTTTTCAAATTTGCAGATCTAAATCAAAAAAAGAACAAGCAATTTAAGGCGACTGAAGGGGACACAAATAAAGGCAAAACCCCCGAAAAATATAGATAGTGAACTATATCTGGAAACTTCGTATTTTGCCTGCAGTGTACTAAGGAGAAGAGCGATTCATCCTCCAGGACCCAGAGCCAGCCGGAAAACGAGAGGCTTGAGTCTGTGTGCAACGCATAGTCTAAGTGGAACGCGAGGCGGAAGTGCGGAGCCGCAAGGGGCAGGAGACGCATTGCGCAAAAACACAGCTACGCTATTGTTTCACACGAAGAAGGCACCTTGAGAACAATGCTCCCCGAGGCTTCGTATTGGATGCGGTCTCTAATTTTATCTAAGTGACTGCATTACCATAGTTCCCATATAGATTTGAAAATTATACTACACTATATATTTTGCTTGTCTTTTTATTTTATTATTATTGTCCTTTGGATTGCGCATCCTGTCTTATTTGGCCTATCAGGCTGCATAGCCACATATTACATAATATATATTATTTATCTTGTAATTCTTTTGCTGTGGTTTAGCACCTCCAGCTCAAACTATGACAAAGCATTCTGGCGAAACGTACGTTGGGTGTGTTCCCGTTTGGTGGACTCCACGGCTGCTCGACATTTGGTGCCTACGTAACAGGACAATTTGCCTTCAGCATACAGCTTTGCCAAGAACTGACCGATTCCTGATCACACGGTTCAGTATTTGCGATAGTCAATCTCTGGCCTTACCCTTTGAACATATTCAGAATGGTATCATCGCCTATAACTACTTTTTGTCTCAAGCTATGTGCTAATTATAGTCGCATTGTTTGATCAGGTATTTAGGGAGGTCTTTCCTGGGCAATAGTATGTTCTGCTTACAGTAGGCCAGTTAGGTTCACAAGTACACCAGCGTTTGTGATTATACCCAGGTATATTGTGACTCAATGGGGAGTTCCTTAAGGGAGACTCCCTGAGGTCACAAGGTTATATGATCATACTGGGATGTTTTTCACTGTTTTGTGATGAAGGCCGTTTGATACCGTTTGTTTTTTAGCAAGATGCGTCCAATTAATGATGTATTCTGATATATTGTAATACATTTATATATTTTGTGATTGCGGTGTCTCGTGTAATACTGCATGAGATTTCTTCTCTCTCGCTTTTAGAGGGAAGAAACTCGCTCAAACTAGTCTCTCTGTGTTGACTTTATCCGGTACATAAGTAAGAAGTCACAAGCACATCCAACATTAGAGGATTTGACTAAAGATACCGTTCCAAGTCTATTACTTTAATATGCAGGTGTCATTATAATAAAATAAGCAAGAGGCGTAGAACTTACTTTGAATGTGCAAGCTCAAGTTGTCGTGGATCCAGATCACGTTCTGCTTGTAAGGGGCTTGAGTTGGGTGCTTACAAAGCAAGAACAGTTTAAGTTAGCTACTTTTAAACATAAAAACAGGAGATGTGCATATATTTGGAATTCTGGTATTACGGAGTACAGTAAATAAAAATACTACTTGTGGTGCATTTCCACATCTCAGGCAGGTCTGCAACCCTGTCTTACCCCGTTGTCACTTAGCAAACAGAGCTTCCACTGCAGCCAGGGATTCTGGGAAATGTATTACAGAGTAATAGTAACGTGGCATTGAAGAGAAAAAGAACAAACTTGAAGGGAAAAAAACATTAAGTAACTTTCTAAAATATTTTAGCAGTAAAATCTTATAAGGGGGACCGTGTTGGGCAAGCAGCAAAACGTGACACCGATTTGCTTATCATTACCCAGAATCCCTGGCTGCAGTGGTTGCATTGTATGCCGAGTTACTATGGGGAAAGGCAGGGTTGTGAGTCTGCAAATGTGCTCATAGATTTGGAAGTGGGGTGGGGGGGGGGGGGGTATCTGAGGATTAAAAACACATGCTTACATTTTTTCCTGATGCTGGTAGGGTGTTCATCAGTTGTCACGGATCCGTTTCCTGATGCAGTCGCGTTGCTGGGACCAGACAGCAGAAGCTGCTTAACCTTTGAATTCTTAACGAAAAACATTTGTATTTGAGCATTCCTTTGTGCTTTATTTCGTGTGATCATTTTGGACAATAACGCGTTACATGAAACTTTGCTTTCTGAAGTTATGTTCTTATTTGCAGACGTTAATAAAAGGGGAAAAGAAAGCAGAGTGTTCTGACACGCAAACTCATTCCAACCAAAAATAGCGATGCGAGAGATTACAATCACAGAAAGTGTCAGGGTTATAGTTTCCAACAATTAATGCCTGTAAACATTTCTAAAATACAGCGCCCACAACACTAACGCTACCTGTTAAGCATTCATGGTTATAGTGCTTGGCATTTAGGCCGGCAAGATTATATATAGTTATAATTATATATTCATTTATCTAATAAGAAGATAAATGAGTTTAGCATATCAATTTTTTAATCTCCAACACGACAGCAGATATCTGCCCACCACGGCAAACCATCACAGCCGGCATTTTACCAGTCTAAGGATTACGTCCTTTCATAACGAAAGCCTCATAACTAATATTTCATCACTGGCATTTACTTTCCCAAATGCTTTACTCTGCATTCAAACAAACCCTTTTGTTTCCTACACGCCCCCCCCTCCCCGCCCCCCAGCACAAGTCTTTACACTGCTCGCTCCCGTCTCTTGCCACGAGGAGACAGGCCGCGTTTTTGAAGGTCGTCACAAGTTGATAGAACCTGGATAATACACTAGCGCAGGGGTAGACAACTCCAGTCCTCAAGGGCCACCAACAGGTCCGGTTTTCAGGATATCCCTGCTTCAGCACAGGTGGCTCAGTCAGTGGTGCAATCCAAGAGTGAGCCACTGATTGAGCTTCCTGTGCAGAAGCAGAGACTTATTGAGTCACCTGTGCTGAAGCAGGGATATCCTGCAAACTCGACCCAGTGATGGCCCTTGAGGACTGATTTCATCTGTTCAGGCCTTCCCACAACGTACCTCCTTGGCACAGTCCAACGGTGTATATTGTCGTTTGTTTCTTATGTCGATCAGCGCGCCGTATAAAAGCAGCAGCTCCACTAAACCTTCATGGTTTCTCTTCACAGCCTCATGGAGCGCAGTATTCCCCTTTACGTTAGGCAGGTTAACAGACGCTCCGTGCTAGAATTCAAGATCATAAAGAAGGGCTCAGCTGCACGGTAAGGCCTTGTCCCCGCGGCTGTGCGCACACAGCACGGCCCTCTATGGGGCGGCCCCAGTAACTGCCTGCGCGCCTGCACAAAGCGCCATGCGCGACCACCTTTGCCAAAAGACAAGATTTTGGTCTTTTGGCACGGCAGCCACGCCACCGGTTCAGCCAATGAGGGCGAACCAGCCACGTGACGTCCTGGCGTGCCCCGCCATGCCTTCCCTGTTGCGAGTGATCTGAAGTCCTTCAGATCGTTCCGATGAAGGGGGAGAGCGCCAGCACTCAGGCTACGGCCCCAGTGCGAGCGCGAGACGAAGAAACACTGGCACATTTACATATATTCACATGCTACAGATTTATAGGCGACGCACACAAAACTGTAAGGATTACTTTACCTCCAGCAACAGGGCAGCAACGGCGAGGTGATCCCCCATACAGGCATATATTATCGGGGTGTTACCGAGAATGTCCTTTTTATTTCTGCCAGTGCTGCTTTCAATCAAACACTTCACCACCTGTGAGAAAACAAAAAGTTCTGATTTACACACATATGATGTCAGTCGCGCTATTAGAGAGGGTTGGGGTTCCTTACAATACATCTGATCTCAGAAGCGCTATTAGAGAGGGTCGGGGTTCCTTACAATGCATCTGATCTCAGACGCGCTATTAGAGAGGGTTGGGGTTCCTTACAATGCATCTGATCTCAGAAGCGCTATTAGAGAGGGTTGGGGTTCCTTACAATGCATCTGATCTCAGGCGCGCTATTAGAGAGGGTCGGGGTTCCTTACAATGCATCTGATCTCAGGCGCGCTATTAGAGAGGGTTGGGGTTCCTCAGATTTTCACAATATAATTATAGGGTTCCTTAACAAAAAAAAGGGGGGGGGAATCTAGTGAAGCCTCTGTAGTAAAATAAAGTCATACACACCTCTAGGTGACCTTTATGGCAAGCTAGATGCAGAGGCAATGCGCCATTTTCGTTTTTTGCATCGACATTAGCGCCGTGCTTCAAAAGTAGAGCCACTAAAACTGAATGTCCTTGCAGTGCAGAAATATGCAACAGTGTGAACCCGTCCTGCCCAGCAACATTTACACCAAGGCCATCGGAAGGGATCTTCCTCATCTTCTGCAAGGCGGCAAGAAAACAGCGATATGCACCTACATTCCTATTTATAGCCACATTACAGACTCGTATATTTTAGTTACCTGTACAACTTTGGAAAAAAACAAAATAACCAGAATAGGATAACATCTTATTTGGATGCAATACAAGGTTCTTTATTAATGGTGTTTAAATCGTGAATACCAACAATCTGCATTATGTTCGATACGCATTTATTTTAAAAATATATTACGGTAATTTCGAGCACAAAAGGAAGTATTTGATACTCCATGGGGATTATGCACTATATGGAAACATGGGGGGTATTGATGCGCTGCATCTTCATGGCCAACACTTGCCCAACTCTACTTAGAAGGGTCTTCCAATGTTGCTGCCAAAAGTTAATCCCACAAACTGGTCACCATGGACAATATGTTCCATTGATACAAGTGCCTGTATAGCTGCAAAATGTCACCAAGTTCACGTAACTAGAACACACCTTCTGAGCAGGGCCACATTTGCGGCACTGGCACAACGGATGACAAAGCTCTAGCTTCTTTTCAACTGGGGAATCGTCGGAGTCCTCTTCCAAGTCCTCGTCAACCCACTCCAAGAGATAGCGCACCTACGGAACACGATCACCAGTGTTAGAAACGCATACAACCACCGGCCCATGAGTAACTCCGACGTCAAAGGTAAATGGCTCAGAATAGACGTGTTGGGACTTTAATTGTTTATGCCTTATTGCCACCTGTGTAAGAATATATAATCCTGTGGCAGATATGTTATCCTTTGCCATTACCATCAAGACAATGTAAAACTCCTACAGGAAAAGGCGATTACACTTTGCACTAGAAGACGTGTGCAACTGCAACAACAGAATGCCATATTTCGCTCATGTTATGATAAAGACATTGGCCATATACACTAAGCAGTATTTTTCCAGTATTGGAAGATGCCTTGAAGTTGATGAGCTGTAAAAAGTGTCTAATGCCAGAAGGGCTCCTACAGCAGAAGACCACTATGTTTTTATGTACATAAAACTTTGTGACAGAGCTGGGTACTGTATATAACGTTTAAGAGAACAATATCCATGAGAATTTACCATTTCCAGATCGCCGTCAGACACCGCTCTTAAAAGTTTTTCTACCTGCAGAAAAGGGAATATGTGGAATTTGTGAGCTAAATGTAGAAGTAACATTTGTGACTAAGCCTCGTTACTTAGTATTCGGTTTATATTCAGGTGCTGTATGACCCGAGAAACTCCACCAACGACTGGATTTCTCAGATCTAATTAGGTGCTGAAATATGAAGTCATTTTAAATCCTCACAAACCACAGATCTATGGAAAGGGCATCGATCCTTTAGCGATACCAGATACGTGCGCATTTCAACACTTACTTCTGTGTGTGTGTGTATATATATATATACAGAAGTGTTGGAATGCGCACGTATCTGGTATCTATATCTATATTATATATATATATATATATACAGAAGTGTTGGAATGCGCACGTATCTGGTATCGTTAAAGGATCGATGCCCTTTCCATATATCTGTGGTTTGTGAGGATTTAAAAATGACTTCATATTTCAGCACCTAATTAGATCTGAGAAATCAGGATACACACACACACACACACACACACACACACACACTAGCATTTTATATTACATACTAAAACTCTAATATTGGGCCCGGTCACACACGGACTATATGCTGCTTCACCGTGATGTTTTATTATAAGGGGAGGCTACTAAATCTGACAACATATACACATTTTTACCCTTTTTTTACATTGGTTTTCACTCTCTAGGAAACACCGGACGATATAAAAATCAGTATGTGGTCCGGCTGCACTTCTTTACCTCCTTACAGTGGCTTTTCCCATCATCTTGTCTAAGATCAGCCGACGCGGAAGACAGACTGGAAGCGGAGGACTCCCTGCTGATGGTGTCGCCAGACTGCTGCGGAGACCTGCTTGGCGACTAGAATATGACCAGCGCAGGAAACAAGGAGGTGGGGATGTTAGTGCCCGTGTTTATACAAGGAACATGGCATTCTCTCAGGAGCAGTGAAAAGAGAGGGCGTGTTACCTCCGAAGTACTCTGTCTCCTGTCAAACCCCATGTAGGTAAGTTCCATCAAAGCCAAAATCTAAGGTAAGAGAGAAACAGCGATTAATAACCCCATTATAAAAACCCTCAGGGCCGACTGGCGTTTAAGTGGTTTAGAAATGTATTTTTCCATCAAATTTACATAGCGGAATATAAAGAAATGCAGCCCTGACTATTTACAGATTTGATCTATAATGGTTGGTATTTGCACAGCTTTGCAAAACCACTTGTGCTGCCCTTTAGTTCCATTACTGAAAAAAAGCAACGAAGTAATAACAAGCAGCACTCAGAAAAATACCATCAATACACGAGTCTTCTCATGTCATTGTGACATAAGCAACATTCCCATGGCATTATTATCCTTCGATGGACGGATACTATGAGCAGTGAGTCTGTTACTCATACCCGCACCACCCTGTCTGACAAGGGGTCTTGTGACCCTAAACGTTATGGGACTAGTCGGACAGCAGGGGCTATGACTTTCAGTGCGACACGGTGGCAACACAAACTTGTTTTTTGTTGTATAGCGTTTTTTCCATTACTAAATTTTTACGCATTTTAGGAAGTTGTGCATCATCTACATTTGTATATTTTGATCGTTTTTTTTATATGGAACCCAAAAAGTTGTTATGTTGTCTACAACTGACCTGCTAACCTCTCCCCATTACCAGATCGAGCTCCGTTCATCTCAAAACATACTTAACACTAGATAACAAAACCCCTAAAAAGGTATTGCTTTGTACCAAGATGCCAACCCATACCCCTTCTATTAGCCTCCTCTAAATCCCAACAGAGGAAACACCTCCTGTGGCTGTGGACTGCCCTGTGATGGCCTTCGGGTAACTTAGAAGGGAAGCGAGGTATACAACAGCACAAAAGCAACATGGCAGGTTTAACAAGCGTTGGTTTTTCTTGATTACTCTGGGGCCTTGGGGGGGTTAATGGCGGATGTTTTAGCAGAACTGGAAAGACAAAAAAAAAAAAATCAATCCATGATGGAAAGTGGAAACCTAGTAGACACTAAAATTAGGCTTGTGCATTACCAGCTATAAGTATTCCGGCTGACGCACCAGTTCAACTGCCCGAGACTCCTGTATCCTTTTCATGATGAATTACCTTGGAGTTTAAAGCGCACTGCAGCGGACTCTCCTTCCTCCTGTTCTGTATGTCTGTGCTGGCTCCATTCTGTAGCAGCACTTCTATAATCCCTTGGTAGCCCCACCGAGCAGCTATGTGGAGTGCGGTGTCTCCCTTCTCATTACCGATTTCAATTCTACAAGTGTGTACATCATAATAGACCAAAGCCTTCACACACTGCGAGGAAGAGAGGTTACAAAACAACACACGCTTGTGACAATTTCGATGTAGAGCCAGTTCTTCCCCCAACCACCAAAAGTCTATCCTCCCATATGGCTGCCTGCAAAATTCTAGGACAAATGGGTTATTTAGTTACTAATCTATCTAGATCTCTACTGCAAGTGAATAAAATGACGATGGTCCATAACCAAATGAAGGCAGTTAAGCGCCGGATGCCTTGCGTTTTATACAGCAGAATGTTTGACAATTTTATAACCCCACCCACCCCCCTATTATCATAAATGGTGGTAATATTGAATAGTTCTTCTTGGATCTTATCAAAATAAGCAGTTTCTATTTTCCAAGATATCAGACGGTCGCTGCAACATCCGCCCAGCTGGTACTTACATCTTCGTGCCCGTATGTGCAGGCGAGATGAAGGGGAGTGTTGCCATTGTTGTCTTGTATATCTGTGCATGCCTTGTAGTGCAGCAAGAGAAGCTTACAAATAGAAAATAAAGAACCGTCAAGAACAAGGTCACTGGAGGAAATCACCCACAAAAAAAATACAGCAACATGCAGCAAAGTACGAACACTTGGGGTTCCACTTATTGAGTGCTACATACACCAGGACGCCAAGAGAAACAAGTTGTGTGTGTGTCTCCGACTTGTTTTATGTCTATGATGTGAAAATCACATCAGATAGCCAGAACCAAGTACATTTGTATATCAGTGTATTGTATCCAGGCTTAATGTGCACTGTTCTTGTTTTATCGGCAACGAGTTGGGTAAATTGTAAAACTGTACTTCCGCAGCTCATAAACCCAACGAGACCGTTATTCTTCACACCCACTGCATGAATGAAATCATTTGCTAACAAATGTCTAATCTCTTACTGAAATATTCTGGTGGCCTTTTTGGCAAGCAAGATGAAGTGGTGTTGACCCATGGTAATCCGTGGCATTAACCGTGGCTCCTTTAGCTAACAGAAGATCAATAAATGGAGATTGCCCTGTAAGAAAACAAAAAAAAAACAAGAAACACGGCCAGCTGGCAAATGCACAGATCTAATGCTTCTTTTAGAGAAAAAAAAGGGGGCAATAAAATGGTTATAATATAAATTATAATAGAACGAGTGGACCTGAAATAACAAAAATGTAGGGTTTGGTGAGCCTAATCAGACCATTTTATGGTACCCAAATGATTGCGATAGCATAATTGATCCTTCAGATAACTGGATTACGTACACACTTAATGACTATCTTGCCATTGAAAGAAGAGCTTAGTTTTAAAGTACCAGTCCATGCTGATCAACACACTGCTTGCATTTTATTATTATTATTATTACTTTAAATCGCCCTTTTCGTTTGGATCTAAGCATTTAGAATATGACGTGTCCGCGAGGTTAATAATGGAGCTCTCCCCAGAGACCCGCACAGTCTAAACCTCAGATGCTAGAGATTAAATCAATGTTTTAGCACCAAGAAAAACAAACACAAAAAGAAACAGCATACTAACATTATAGACGTTAAAGCCACATAGGCTGCTGGGGCAGCGGGGGAGGAGAGTGCCGCATTAAAGATCATTTCTACCATCTTTAAATATCTAGTGCTGCCATGTGCTAACAATCACTTAAACATGTGCCCGTCACCAGTGAAGGGGTGATTAACTCGGGGTGTGCAGTATCTACAAACGAGCAGGCAAATTATTAACAGCCAGCGCATACAGAACCATACACCCCGAGTTAGTTGGAGAGGGCGGTGCGTTTGAAATCCCGGTCTTACCACAAATGGCTGCTATGTGAAGTGGCGTGTAACCCCGGTCATCCCTGGAAAATGGAGTAACATTCGAAGTATCATTTAGCTTCCTAGAAAATCCATGAGAATATATTTAACAAATAAAAAAATTCCTTTTTACACAAAACCTGCATATTTAAAAAAAAAAAAAGGGGGGGGGTGGGCTTTAAACAGGAGACGACTTTTTTTGTAATAGGTGGGAAGCAGGGGGTCTCCGGAGCTGAACCCCATTCATTTTAGCTCGGGGGGGGGGGCTGCTCCCAGAAATACTGTACTTACCTCCGTAAGGGGTGTCGGTAGCAGCTCTGCAGCTTTAAGGTGCACGCGGGTCAATAGGAAGTTACAAGGGATGACGTCACGGCTTCCTATTGGCCTATGGGACATTTAAGCTGCCATTTCAATAGACCCACACAGCCCAGCCAGAGCAGCTACCTGCACCCCTTACAGAGGTATCTTGGAAAGCAAGGGGTCCCCAGAGCTGACATTAACACCAGCTCTGGAGACCCCCTGCTTCAATCCCATCATGCTAAGAAAAAAAAATTAAATAATAATAAAAAAATTAAAAAAAACATAAGGGAAAGCAGGATTGCAGCTTCAAGAATTTATACAGAATAGAATCACAAACTACTTATGCAGCGTCACAAAATTCACCGTACGGCACAGAAAGCAGAATCCCTGGCTGCCGCGGAAACATCGTATGCCGCGGGCCTACGCAGAAAAGCAGGAGCAGGTTTGTGAACATATCTGGGTCATTCAAATGTTCTCCTAAGGGCCCCCCCCCCACCCCTCATCTTTGTCGTACACCTAAATTCAAACAAATAACACCATACAATGTTCTCTCTACCGCACTCATCTAGGCTTTCACCTTCAAAGGCCCGTCACAACTAAAGATTTAAGGCACTGGTCATTTCAAATAAAAGTGACATCATCATTGAAGGTTTCTGCTAGAAGCACCTGTGCTATACAGTTAGTATTAGTGTTAACACATGGTTTTATTTTCTTACACTTATTAGCCTTATGTATTCTTTCCAAAGCCATGGTTATGGGTAAAGTACATATGCAGCCACACGCCTGTAGAATGCTGCAAACAATTCCTTGATCTGCCTGTACGAAGCTTATTTGCCTCTGATGAATAAGTATTGGAACTGCGAGAGATCGGTCTGAGGATACGTCATTAAAAACGACCAGCAGAAAGGATCTACATTTTATAGCAAAATGTTCACCTAACCCCATAGTAGACAAAGAAGGGTATGTAGCCATGTTGGTCCTTTCTTCCATACCTCATCTTATTTCCCACTTCCTCTCAACATCTATTGTAACCAGATATCCCTCCTACACACACTGTATATTATATTGTGTTTCTGCATTTCTGCCATACCTGATGAAGGGCCCTGAGAGGTTGGAAAGCCTGTAACATAACTACTTGTTGGTTCAATAAAAATGTATCATACCCCCTACTCCCTCCTTTGTTACTACATGAAGACACTGTTGGGAATCACCATTTTAGACTGATGGAACCTGCGTATGGAAAGATGGCTGCCTTAGTGATAAGGACACTATCTTTGAAGTGGGTGTATCTGGTTTGAATCTTTGTTTCAGCTTCTTTTGACCTTGAGCATGTGGCTTATTTCCCCTGTATCGCAGACCTCTTAAAGAAGCTTTTAGGGTTGCGTGTTTCTCTGTACCTATAAAAGGCACAACCTTTAAGTGGTCATGAATGCGTATAAATGTACCTAATAAATGTTTTGTGTTTTTACACAACAATTGAATAAAGTCACAAACGTTTCCGCTTCAAGCACACAAATATTTCCCTTGTATTTATAAGAAAGTACTTGGGATCCATCCTAACCCATTCCTTGTTATACCCGATGAAGGACCCGGAGAGGTTGGAAAGCTTGTAACATATCAACTACGTGGTGCAATAAAATGTGTCCTGCCCCTCGTTACTACACCTAATCCCAAATAAAACTATTTTTACCCGGAGACGAGCTTTTCACAGATGTCACAGGAGCAGAGTGGGTGACACAATTTCTGGGCAATTTCTTCATCCTTGTCACCTTGGCTCAACAACCGCTCGACTTCTTCCTGGTTTCCAGAAGCAATATGCTTTATGTAGAGAGAAAAACAGAAAACAGCAATGTCAATAGCAGGGAAAGTGTGTCAGGAACGGAAAATTATTTCCGTTAAATAAAACCAAGCCGCTTCACAATTATCCAGCAATGAAACCAACATTATGAAATGGGACAAAATGTCTTTAAACTGTATTTAATGCAGGGGTGGGCAACTAAAGTCCAAGGGCCACCAACAGGTCAGGTTTTCAGGATATCCCTGCTTCAGCACAGGTGGCTCAGTCAAAGACCGAGCCACTGAGTGAGCATCCTGTGCTGAAGCAGGGATAACAAAACACAGAAGCCCAGCAAGCTCTTTTTGGGAACCCCTGAGCCCCCACAAAATATATATATATGTGTATGTGTCAAAATGGAGTGCTATTGAGCGTGGCATATGTGTACAACAGACAACAGAGAAGCCCAATGCTACATCCAACATGACAGAAACACACAGTGAAATACTTATATATTCTCTTGAAATAGGGTCATTTAGTTTAACCCTTTGGCCAAAGCGTTGTAAGCTTGCGAGCCACGACAAGGCAGACACCCGTTCGCAAGTCCTAACACTACCAGATAAAATACTAATATACCTCTATTAGGATTAAAATTCTCATTTACCTCTATTAGGAGGGAGAAAGACCACAGTGGGCTGGATACAGACCCACTGTGGTCTTTCTCCCTCCTAATAGAGGTAAATGAGAATTTTAATCCTAATAGAGGTATATTAGTATTTTATCTGGTAGTGTTAGGACTTGCGAACGGGTGTCTGCCTTGTCGTGGCTCGCAAGCTTACAACGCTTTGGCCAAAGGGTTAAACTAAATGACCCTATTTCAAGAGAATATATAAGTATTTCACTGTGTGTTTCTGTCATGTTGGATGTAGCATTGGGCTTCTCTGTCGTCTGCTGAAGCAGGGATATCCTGGAAACCAGACCTGTCAGTGGCCCTTGAGGACTGGAGTTGCCCACCCCTGATTTAATGTCGGACACTACAATATCTGAAAATACGTCCCATCTTACATTTACTTCTATAATCACATACTCTACGGTTTTATACTTTATTAGACTGACATTTCAAGAAGTAGACCTGGGGGTATTATTAGAGTCCATTCGTAATTCCACTCTTATTGTTCCTCCACACCCCCTTCTCTCTCCTCTCGTGTTCACACTTGGTGAACGCTTAACAGAAAACACCTTACACATTTGTGGCAAAGTAAAATACGAAGTGAAGGGAAATAAAAGGGAGAGGCGCTACCTGTGCGGAGAGGGATCTCATCGCAGCCTCACGGCCTCTTCAACTAATCTATGGGGCAGTTCCAAGTGCCATTCATGTCTACGCTATTAAAAAGGAGCAATTCAGGCGGTATGAAAAAAAATTTTTAACATATAGTTGAAGCACGGGGTCTTCGGAGCTGAACACCATTCATTTCCGCTCGAGCTACCTCCTGCTTCGAGATACTTACTTCCAAAGGGGGTGCTGGTATCTCAGCAAAATGTATAAGTCCTGCGTGACGCTGGCCAGCAGGAAGCCGAACTTGATGTCACGACTTTCTATTTACCTGCAGGTCGCAGGAGCTTTGAAACGCAGCCATTACATGAACCCTGGTAGCGAAGTGGCTACCGGCACCCCCTACAGAGGTATCTTTGGAAGCACGGGGTCTCCGGCTCTGAAATTAATGGGATTCACCTCCTGAGACCCCCACCCTGCATCAAACCTATGTTAAAATTTTTTTTTAAAAATTCGCAATAACGTTTGGATTGCCTCTAACACCGTATCAAGGTGCAGTGCCATCCTAGGCCGCTAGTCCCCAACTCCGAATACCAGATGAAAGTACCTCTCAGGCACTTCTCATAAACAATGAGTTACCCTAAAACTGGTGCAAAGTGCGCACACGTTAAGGAATTCACCTGGAATAAACAATCTACTGGTGTTGAAGACGCTCTTGACATCAAGTTCATTCTCTGCCATAAAAAGGACTTATCATTCCCTTCAGTATCCTGCAAAATAAAGAGAGAGTTAATAAGCAAAATAAAATGTGCACTGAAAGAACAGGCAACCTCCCTGAACTGGGCTTCAGTCATGTTTACGTGCTGTTTTAATACAGACTGCTATTAATGTACTAAATTAAAGAATGAATAACATTTTTTGCAGGAAACCAGGAGAATGTCAGTACATCAACTGGTCAGGTGTTCTCCAAAATCAAACTCTGGTGTCAGGAAAATGAAATCTGAATATTTAAACCTGACGAGCGGCTCGGGGATTAAAGGCGCGGACTGGTAACGACGCCGAGTGAAGCCGGGGAGCCGGGCTCAATTCCCAGTCTTAGCTGGTCCTTGTGTCCTTGTGCAAGTCACTTTATCTCTCTGTGCCTCAGGCACCAAGCACAGATTGTAAGCTCATCTGGGCAGGGACTGTGCCTGTAACAATCCTATGTGCTGCGTACCGCGCGCTGTACTGTAATCGTGACGCTTACCATTGGGAGAAAGGCGCTATATGAAATAAGTTCTTTTTTTTTTTACATTAGGAAAATGGCATGGATTATTTTGCAAACAGGACAGGTCAGTGGAAGCTCCTTTTCATTTCACTTATATTCAATTAAAACAGAATTTGCTGAGCGTGTCGGGGAATGCCGAGCGCAGCAAACTATACTTTCCAACTTCATAAATGCACAGAAATGCTTCATAGCAACTTCTACTTCCCCTGACTAATCTGTTCCTCAGCAGCACCCCCCTCCCCCCCCCCCAAGTACTGCACTGTGTCCCCATCGGAGTTGGAGATCTCCCTTTTTCTTAGGTTTGTGCGTTGATTGGAAAGTCGAAAGAAGGTGTGTGTAGGTTGAGTTGCACTTTGTCGGTGTGGGGCGCTAGTTTGATATACAGTAGGGCCCTGCTTCTCGGCGATCCACCAATACGGCGGTACCGAGTAGGGGGATGCCATGTCCGAGCATGCGCAGAAAGCGGGACAGCTGAGTTCGCACATGCGCAGAAGGGGGAACGGCCGAGTTCACGCATGCGCAGAAGGGGGAACGGCCGAGTTCACGCATGCGCAGAAGGGGGAACGGCAGAGTTCACGCATGCGCAGAAGGGGGAACGGCAGAGTTCGCGCATGCGCATAAGGGGGAGTGGCAGAGTTCGCGCATGCGCATAAGGGGGAGTGGCAGAGTTCGCGCATGCGCAGAAGGGGGAGTGGCAGAGTTCGCGCATGCGCAGAAGGGGGAGTGGCAGAGTTCGCGCATGCGCAGAAGGGGGAGTGGCAGAGTTCGCGCATGCGCAGAAGGGGGAGTGGCAGAGTTCGCGCATGCGCAGAAGGGGGAGTGGCAGAGTTCGCGCATGCGCAGAAGGGGGAGTGGCAGAGTTCACGCATGCGCAGAAGGGGGAGTGGCAGAGTTCACGCATGCGCAGAAGGGGGAGTGGCAGAGTGCACGCATGCGCAGAAGGGGGAGTGGCAGAGTGCACGCATGCGCAGAAGGGAGAGTGGCAGAGTTCACGCATGCGCAGAAGGGGTAGGAGACACAAAAAATTGCCAGCAATTTTAGCAAATGCTATGTTCCGCTTTTTGGCGATTTTTGCTTTCCGGCAGCACCCTGGAACGGAACCCGCTGTATGAGTGGGGCCCTACTGTAGCTCCATCACCTTATTCTGCGACAGAAAAGGGGAGGATTGTATTATCAATGGTGACCGGGTACAGTATGAAGAGCAGCTTGCTTTTTTACCATTAATTAAATGGCAGAATGTATAAGTATATCTTTATTTACACAGCGCTTCACAGCAGGAATACCCGTGGCATTATAATATAGCACATAATAGGAATAAACGTTTCAAAGATAAAAACATTAGGAGTCCCTGCCCCGAAGAGCTTACAATCTAAGTAATAATCCCAAATAATAAGCCTTCTAACAGAAAAGCAAGAGAGTAGAGTGAATTAGGTTTCACTATCCAACTAAAGATAATACACATTACAAACAGGATACCAGGCTGTCTTACCGTTGCTCCTGCTGATAAGCTTCCTTGACGGATAAATTCAATCGCAGCTTCCACCGAGGTGAGGCAGTATCCCAATTCATCCTTCGCTGAACTGCAAAACCGGAAGTTTTTGATGTAACTTAAATTTGCCATCCTGAAATAAATTAAGAGTTAAACAATCTTTATTTTTTTTGCAAAGAAGCAGCATTTGATCAAACAATATATATAAATAAATTGAAAAAAACAAAAAGGCGGCAAACGAAAAAGATTTTCTGTTACTGTAAATATGTCCGCTTGGGTTCAGAAAATTTTAACGTGCAGATTAAAGACAAATTGCATTGTAATTCCTGACCGTTTTTTCTAATATATACAGGTGGTCCTCCCTTACCGAGGCCCCGGCGGATGCCTTATCTATCCGACACCACATAATGCAGTCCGCCGGATGCATTATCCGACACCGGACCCGCTTTTCCGACCGTCACTGCCGCCGATTAACATAGGACCCGCAATCCGACGGTCCGTTAACCGGCGGCGGTTAGCAGGATGCATTCCATCGGAAAAGCGAGGACCGCCTGTACTTGATTTCAAAGGTTTTATATGCATCCCTTGTGTCTAGAAATCATAGCCACCAGAGAATAATACATGTGCTCTTCCCACTATTCCGTATTACATGTGCAAGATGAAAAATGGGAACCCTTCTAGCATACAGAATGGAAAAAGGGGGACAACGTACCAGTTGGGAATCTCGGTTTTTACCAGCAAATACAGTAACACAGACAGAAGATCATCTGCACACATCGTCTCCATGTTAACTAAAGCAAGAACAAGGAAACTAGTTACAACACAAAAAAACAAACTTCAACTGGAGATCAGAACTGTAGAGCAAACTAAACATACGTATACTGTGTACATCCAGAAATAAATAATCAATATAAATATATCTCACACACACCAAAAAAATCAATAATGTCTACACGCCCCCTTATACAATGTAGAAATGAAGTCATGATAATATAAAAAAAAGGGGATACAATGGTTTTGCGTGTGTGTGTTTATAGTTGAATTCCCTCTCAACATGGGAAGGAAGGCACACACAAAGACAATGCATGGCGTGTGTTGAAATGTAAAACTGGAGGCTAAAATGAGAAGATACCATGCAACTTGGAAATCGTATTTACTTCCTATTACACAAAAGTGAAGAGACACCGCCGATATTCTGGAACACCAACCTCTTTGACTAGGCGAATGCATTATAGTCTGGACCACCTTCCGCAGGCATATCAGCTTCTGCTGGGGGGACGTGCATCTGTTCAACTGAGCCAATTCTCGCTTTGCGCGGGGTATGTTCGTACTGCAAGAGGTTGACACCATCATTATCAACAGCGCAACGCTAGGATTCACACAAATCCACTCTCTCCGAAAAACCAATATGCGTCAAGGCACAATACTAATTAAATAAACAGATTAAGGAAAGTGCTAAACCAGGGAGAAGGGTAGGTGTGGGTGCTGCGTGAAAATGGACCGTTCTCAGTCCAAGGAGTGATGTATTCAAGAAAACTCAGCGCACCTTGCAATAAGAAAAATATATAGTGAAGTACGGAGAAAGAAACGGAGCTTTTCCACAATTCTGCACTTACATGTCAGTCCCTGACCATAGGCACTTCAAGGTACCTTCTCCTGTGTTTGGCCGTCTCTCCATGTAAGGAAGGAGCGAGGCACTCTCTTGGAAAATATATATTTAAGACTGAAGTGCGCTGATTTTTCTTGAATACAATACTAATCTCTTCATATTTCCATTTCTAAAAGACCCTACTCGGATATGTTAATGTAGCCTCAACATACAACCTGTTGCAAAGTCTACCATGAGGTGCCTCGCCATACTATCCCCTAACACTTGATGACGTAGCGGAGTGTCCATCCCATTTCTCTGCTAGTGTTTGAAGCCATTTAGATCTATTCTGTATAGAAAACGGAGGATCTGGAATTATATTTATTGGCGGTTCCCATAAGGTTTTTAGTTCTCAAGTTAGGGGGGAAAAAAAGGCTTCAGAAACATGACATGATTAACAAAGGATTGTCATGCTGTTGTAATTTACCTAAATTCCGTCTTAACGCCGATATCTTTTTGCTGGAGATCTTGAAGGCTTCTTGTAATTTTGTTAAATGCTGCATCCTACCAGTTCAAATAAACAAGATGGACAAATCAGTAAGACATAGTGTTTGCCGAGTGCAGCTCCTGCTATAAGGCAGGGGCGGGCAAATTGAAGTCGGTCGCGCATCCACTGACCTCTTACCTGCTCTCCGGCATCTCATCTCTGCGACGCATCGCCATTTGACGCTGCGTTGTCTCCATCAGAAGATGCAGGAGGAGAAGCCGGAGAGGAGCTAAGAAGTTTTCACAGAGGCCACGCACTCTCCCTCGTCAATCAGTTTAACTGTGGGGAAGAGAGTGGTGCTCTTTCCGCGACCGCCTTAGAAACGTTTGCGCACCCCCCCCCTCCTGTTATAAGGGACCCTTGTTTTCCTTTAATTTGATCAAATCTAACAAAGATAGGATTAAAAGTAAAAACTATGCATAAATCACACACTCAGGGCCCTAAACACTTGCCTTTGGTGCTTTTATTGATCATAAATAGGCTGATCACGAACAAACCTACCTCACTTGCTTCAATGGTCCCCACTTGTTTGAAAATCAGATCATAAATACCATGATGTACATACATCTGCCGAGAAAAGGAGGAGGGCAGCTTTAAAGATCACAACAGGACTATACCAGTTTTTCCAAACGATCGCCAAAAACAAAAAACACGCCCCTACCTCTACTGCCTGTTTCATCAAATTCATCTGAGCTTCTTGGCTTGCGATCGCTCTCTGTAAAACAAGGAATTGTGATGATCGAAACATAACTTGCCTTGCCTTTTTTTTTTAGTTACGGCAAATGTGGCCACGGCAAGGGGTTTCTTACCAAATGGGAGTCTCGCAGTAAATGCTGAAGACATTTGGTGTACAGAGAATTGACAGAATCCTGAAAGACAAACCGAAACTTTGCTCATCAACAGAAATATCTGTCACACAGCACAAAAATAAATAAGAGGTCAAATATTTGTAAAAGTACACCGACTTTAATATAAGTTGCAGTTACAACTTTAAGACAGATGCTATAAAAAAAAAAGTTCCAGCACTGGGTTATATATCTGCGGGGTGTGGGGTTCGGGGGGGGGGCGTGTAGAATGACGAGTGTTTAAGTTCATCAAACACCCAATTCCAAAAACTGCGTGTTTTCAGAAATTCCCTTTACTTCTCCTTTTCTACCCGAATGTTTATTGTGAAATTGAAGAACTTTCAGTTTCCGGGTTAAATCCATTCTTAAGAAACAGATATTACAAGTTTTTGTTTTTTTTCCCCATGACTTCAATGAATCAGTAAGCAATTAAAATAAATATTAAACACTATTGATAAAAGGTCTCATATGGACGAGCATTAGTCTTTTATTCTAACTCCTCTCATTGCGCAGGAAAAACCAAAGTATGCAGAATACAAGATATATATATATAAAAAAAAAAAAAATAATAATATATATATATATTATTATTTTTTTTTTTATATATATATATATATATATATATATATATATCTTGTATTCTGCATACTTTGGTTTTGGTATATATACACACACACACATACTGTAAATAGTAACATTTGGAAATGTTTAAGTCACCAACATACTATAACCTGATACTACTGTATATACTAAAATAAGGGACTCTGCAAAGCCAACAAAAATTAAGCCCAAGTTCCTAAGCAACGATAAGAGTTTTGGACCTGGTCATGAACAAGCTCTTATAATGTGTTATCTGGGGCAGGTATATTTGACCTTACATTAAAAGGAATCAAAATTGCAATCAGCTACAGTACTTACAATGTAATGCCGGATACTTTTTCTTTCGTGTCCTTTACATGTACGGCGGAAAGAGGATATCTTTTTGTCAAATTTCTCAACGTTCTTGCCTAAAAATTCCTTTACGTCCTCGATGTTTTTTAATATGCAGATAGTGGACGGTGTGGGTGGTTCCTCTACAATAATAATTTTTAAAAAATACAAAGATGTAACTTGTTGATTCAGAGGGCATTGGTTTTCTCAAACATTGTGACATGTCCACCAAGTGGTTTCTTTTATTAAAGCTGCAGTTCAAGCTGCCGTTTAAAAAATATATATATATATATTTATTTTTTCCCCATTCAATATGGGCAATTAAAAAAAATATTTTTTTTATTCCCATTGAATATGTGCATCAATACAATCTGCACACTGACAAGTGATTAGCTAAGCTGCAGATCGATCCGTTCTCCAGTAATCAATCGCTTGCTCAGGGTTATTTCATTCAGTTCTTGCACAGCATTGTGGGCAATGTAGTCCTGGAATATTATGTGACTGGGCAGTTACTAGATACAATTGGTTCACTGCTAGAGAGAGGACGGGGCTCAAGAGCCAGAGCCTATCAGAAGAGAGTGACTTTGGAAATGCTTCCTACATTAAAAATGTCTTTAAAACATTTTTTTTTTTTTTTAAATTTAAATGCTGCAAGTATTTTCTCATAGTACAGAACTGATTTATTACAAAAACACATGTAGGATATTGCTTGAACTGCAGCTTTAAAAAGGCTGTGTCATTCACCCTCTTAACCTGCTCTTAAAATCAATGGTATTTTCTCCCTCCTGTAAAAGATATAAAATATACCACTTCCATCCCAACTTCATGCATTTAAAGTAGCAATCCCCCCATACTAGTTGTGTTTTTTTTTTTTTTTTTTAATTTACCCCCCTATTTATTTTGTTCAGGGTGGGAACTGAAGGTCCCCCTGAGCTGAACTCCAAGGTATTTTCAGCTCTAAGGACTCTCGGACAGTTCCTGCGATCATTACCAGTGAATATGTGCAATTAAAAAAATTATTTTTTTTTTATTCCCATTGAATATGTGCATCAATACAGTCTGCACAGTGACAAGTGATTAGCTAAGCTGCAGATCGATCCGTTCTCCTGTAATCAATCGCTTGCTCAGTGTTATTTCATTCAGTTCTTGCACAGCATTGTGAAGTTACAGCATGGGATGTGGCTTCCTTCTGGAAGGTCATACAAACACCAGTATTACTTCCTGGTTTGTTTTTTTTAAGGGTAAACTTACTCAGAAACCAGGGGGTCCTCGGAGCTGAATAGCGTGGTTCAGCTCCGGGGAACCCCTTCGTTCCAATCCTGAAAAAGGAGGTACGAGGTCGGAGTGGTAAGGGTTTCTCTGCTATAAATATTAAAGATTATCAATGTTATCTAGATAAGTAATACCTGCATTGTCATCTTTTTCCAATGAACGAGCAATGCACAGAATGCTAAAGCTCTCTTCTTTTTCATTGTAGAAGGTCTCCTCAAAAAGAATTGGCACAGACAGGCGGTAGGAAAACCCTGCACCTAGTTTAATCAAGTTGCCTTGGATAAAAATCTCCTGAAATAAAAAAAATAAATAAAAACCCCACAAAATGCAGAACAGTCATTTAAAGTCTGAACAGCGCCTTAAATTGTTTTTTTTAGAAGATATTAAGTGGAAGCTATAACACATATTTTTTCCTTAACCTTTATGATATAAAAAGTTGATCTGCTAATTGTCATTAAACACTTATATGCTAGTGGAGCCTGTATAACAGTGATTATTTAGGAATACGATCAACCAAATACTCCGAGATAATCTGTAAACTAGAACTTTCTAAAGCATAGAATCCCTCCTCTTTTCACTGCATTGAAAAACATAAGAAAACATGTCCTGCTGCCAGCCACCCCCTCCCCCCAAAAATCCGTGTGTGGATCAGAAGTGTCAGGAAATCCTGCGGCAAAAATGTAATCTGGCAAACTGCACGCCATTTATTAAAAAACAGAGGCCGCGTAATATTCAGTGCAAGTTTTCCTTTCCGACATGCCGAGTATTGGACAATAAGGATTCAGAATGAATGAAGGTAAGTGCAGTAGCCAAACCATTTCCAGCAATCTGCCAGACGACACGATACTTCTAAAGATCTTTGTATTTATAAAAATCTTTTACCAGGAAGTAATACATTAAGAGTTACCTCTCGTTTTTAAGCATGTCCAGGGCACAGTGACATGGTTACATTAAATGAACAGGGTTAAACATTATATTTAAAGACATTTCATGGACAGTTGTGGATAATATAGGTTATGGGCATATGTAACAGTTTGTGACAGACGTCACGGAAAGGTCTGGTCACGCCAGAGCGCGTCACCATACCGAGTCTATCCAGACTGCGCCTGCCGAGAAAGCGCCCTCGGTCCTACTGTCTTAGATTAATTCCAACTCGGGCAAAAAGGTGACCAAAGACAAACAAACGCTACTGTCCCTAGCCTCACAGAGTTAGGATGGTAGCGTCACCACCCAGACATGGAATTTTAGCTATATTGTCAAGAAGATAGCCCTGCAGCAGACTCGCCAAAATACTGCATTAAACAATTGTCCTGTACCTGTTTAGCTAGTACACAAGAAGGTCAAACAGAGGGTTAATATGATGCTTTAACCCAGAGGTGGCCAATCCAGTCAGAAAGGGCCACCAACAGGTCATAACGACAGCCTCTGATTGAGCCACCTGTGCTGAAGCAGGGATATATCCCGATCACCTGACCTGTTGGTGGTCCTTGACTGGAGTTGGCCACCCCTGCATTAACCCTTTACAACTTGAGTAACCCAATGATTGACCCACTCCACAAACCTATATGAGAATAACTGATATGTTAGTATCTTACCCTATGAGCATGTCTCTCTCTCTGCGAGTCTCTCTCTCTCTCTCTCTCTCTCTCTCTCTCTCTGCGAGTCTCTCTCTCTCTCTCTCTCTCTCTCTCTCTCGCTCTCTCTCTCTGCGAGTCTCTCTCTCTGCGAGTCTCTCTCTCTCTCTGCGAGTCTCTCTCTCTCTCTCTGCGAGTCTCTCTCTCTCTCTCTCTGCGAGTCTCTCTCTCTCTCTCTCTGCGAGTCTCTCTCTCTCTCTCTGCGAGTCTCTCTCTCTCTCTCTGCGAGTCTCTCTCTCTCTCTCTCTCTGCGAGTCTCTCTCTCTGCGAGTCTCTCTCTCTCTCTCTGCGAGTCTCTCTCTCTCTCTGCGAGTCTCTCTCTCTCTCTCTCTGCGAGTCTCTCTCTCTCTCTCTGCGAGTCTCTCTCTCTCTCTCTGCGAGTCTCTCTCTCTCTCTCTGCGAGTCTCTCTCTCTCTCTCTGCGAGTCTCTCTCTCTCTCTCTGCGAGTCTCTCTCTCTCTCTCTGCGAGTCTCTCTCTCTCTCTCTGCGAGTCTCTCTCTCTCTCTCTGCGAGTCTCTCTCTCTCTCTCTGCGAGTCTCTCTCTCTCTCTGCGAGTCTCTCTCTCTCTCTCTGCGAGTCCCTCTCTCTCTCTGCGAGTCCCTCTCTCTCTGCGAGTCTCTCTCTCTCTCTGCGAGTCTCTCTCTCTCTCTGCGAGTCCCTCTCTCTCTCTGCGAGTCCCTCTCTCTCTGCGAGTCCCTCTCTCTCTGCGAGTCCCTCTCTCTCTGCGAGTCCCTCTCTCTCTGCGAGTCCCTCTCTCTCTGCGAGTCCCTCTCTCTCTGCGAGTCCCTCTCTCTCTGCGAGTCCCTCTCTCTCTGCGAGTCCCTCTCTCTCTGCGAGTCTCTCTCTCTCTGCGAGTCTCTCTCTCTCTCTGCGAGTCTCTCTCTCTCTCTCTGCGAGTCTCTCTCTCTCTCTCTGCGAGTCCCTCTCTCTCTGCGAGTCCCTCTCTCTCTGCGAGTCCCTCTCTCTCTGCGAGTCCCTCTCTCTCTGCGAGTCCCTCTCTCTCTGCGAGTCCCTCTCTCTCTGCGAGTCCCTCTCTCTCTGCGAGTCCCTCTCTCTCTGCGAGTCCCTCTCTCTCTGCGAGTCCCTCTCTCTCTGCGAGTCCCTCTCTCTCTGCGAGTCCCTCTCTCTCTGCGAGTCCCTCTCTCTCTGCGAGTCCCTCTCTCTCTGCGAGTCCCTCTCTCTCTGCGAGTCTCTCTCTCTCTCTGCGAGTCTCTCTCTCTCTCTCTCTGCGAGTCTCTCTCTCTCTCTGCGAGTCTCTCTCTCTCTGCGAGTCTCTCTCTCTCTGCGAGTCTCTCTCTCTCTGCGAGTCTCTCTCTCTCTGCGAGTCCCTCTCTCTCTGCGAGTCTCTCTCTGCGAGTCCCTCTCTCTCTCTCTGCGAGTCCCTCTCTCTCTCTCTGCGAGTCTCTCTCTCTCTGCGAGTCTCTCTCTCTCTGCGAGTCCCTCTCTCTCTGCGAGTCCCTCTCTCTGCGAGTCCCTCTCTCTCTGCGAGTCCCTCTCTCTCTGCGAGTCCCTCTCTCTCTGCGAGTCCCTCTCTCTCTGCGAGTCCCTCTCTCTCTGCGAGTCCCTCTCTCTCTGCGAGTCCCTCTCTCTCTGCGAGTCCCTCTCTCTCTGCGAGTCCCTCTCTCTCTGCGAGTCCCTCTCTCTCTGCGAGTCCCTCTCTCTCTGCGAGTCCCTCTCTCTCTGCGAGTCCCTCTCTCTCTGCGAGTCCCTCTCTCTCTGCGAGTCTCTCTCTGCGAGTCTCTCTCTCTCTCTCTCTCTGCGAGTCTCTCTCTCTCTCTCTCTCTGCGAGTCTCTCTCTCTCTCTCTCTCTGCGAGTCTCTCTCTCTCTCTCTGCGAGTCTCTCTCTCTCTGCGAGTCTCTCTCTCTCTGCGAGTCTCTCTCTCTCTGCGAGTCTCTCTCTCTCTGCGAGTCCCTCTCTCTCTGCGAGTCCCTCTCTCTCTGCGAGTCCCTCTCTCTCTGCGAGTCTCTCTCTGCGAGTCCCTCTCTCTCTCTCTGCGAGTCCCTCTCTCTCTCTCTGCGAGTCCCTCTCTCTCTGCGAGTCTCTCTCTGCGAGTCCCTCTCTCTCTCTCTGCGAGTCCCTCTCTCTCTCTCTGCGAGTCTCTCTCTCTCTGCGAGTCCCTCTCTCTCTGCGAGTCCCTCTCTCTCTGCGAGTCCCTCTCTCTCTGCGAGTCCCTCTCTCTCTGCGAGTCCCTCTCTCTCTGCGAGTCCCTCTCTCTCTGCGAGTCCCTCTCTCTCTGCGAGTCCCTCTCTCTCTGCGAGTCCCTCTCTCTCTGCGAGTCCCTCTCTCTCTGCGAGTCCCTCTCTCTCTGCGAGTCCCTCTCTCTCTGCGAGTCCCTCTCTCTCTGCGAGTCCCTCTCTCTCTGCGAGTCCCTCTCTCTCTGCGAGTCCCTCTCTCTCTGCGAGTCTCTCTCTGCGAGTCTCTCTCTCTCTCTCTGCGAGTCTCTCTCTCTCTCTCTCTCTGCGAGTCTCTCTCTCTCTCTCTGCGAGTCTCTCTCTCTCTCTCTGCGAGTCTCTCTCTCTCTCTCTCTCTGCGAGTCTCTCTCTCTCTCTCTCTCTGCGAGTCTCTCTCTCTCTCTCTGCGAGTCTCTCTCTCTCTCTCTGCGAGTCTCTCTCTCTCTCTCTGCGAGTCTCTCTCTCTCTCTCTGCGAGTCTCTCTCTCTCTCTCTGCGAGTCTCTCTCTCTCTCTCTGCGAGTCTCTCTCTCTCTCTCTGCGAGTCCCTCTCTCTCTGCGAGTCCCTCTCTCTCTCTCTGCGAGTCTCTCTCTCTCTCTCTGCGAGTCCCTCTCTCTCTGCGAGTCCCTCTCTCTCTGCGAGTCCCTCTCTCTCTGCGAGTCCCTCTCTCTCTGCGAGTCTCTCTCTCTCTCTCTGCGAGTCTCTCTCTCTCTCTCTGCGAGTCTCTCTCTCTCTCTGCGAGTCTCTCTCTCTCTCTGCGAGTCTCTCTCTCTCTGCGAGTCTCTCTCTCTCTCTGCGAGTCTCTCTCTCTCTCTGCGAGTCTCTCTCTCTCTCTGCGAGTCCCTCTCTCTCTGCGAGTCCCTCTCTCTCTCTCTGCGAGTCTCTCTCTCTCTCTGCGAGTCCCTCTCTCTCTCTGCGAGTCCCTCTCTCTCTCTCTGCGAGTCCCTCTCTCTCTGCGAGTCTCTCTCTCTGCGAGTCCCTCTCTCTGCGAGTCCCTCTCTCTCTGCGAGTCTCCCTCTCTCTCTGCGAGTCTCTCTCTCTCTCTGCGAGTCTCTCTCTCTCTGCGAGTCTCTCTCTCTCTGCGAGTCTCTCTCTCTCTGCGAGTCTCTCTCTCTCTGCGAGTCTCTCTCTCTCTGCGAGTCTCTCTCTCTCTGCGAGTCTCTCTCTCTCTGCGAGTCTCTCTCTCTCTGCGAGTCCCTCTCTCTCTGCGAGTCTCTCTCTGCGAGTCCCTCTCTCTCTGCGAGTCTCTCTCTCTCTGCGAGTCCCTCTCTCTCTGCGAGTCCCTCTCTCTCTGCGAGTCCCTCTCTCTCTGCGAGTCCCTCTCTCTCTGCGAGTCCCTCTCTCTCTGCGAGTCCCTCTCTCTCTGCGAGTCCCTCTCTCTCTGCGAGTCCCTCTCTCTCTGCGAGTCCCTCTCTCTCTGCGAGTCCCTCTCTCTCTGCGAGTCCCTCTCTCTCTGCGAGTCCCTCTCTCTCTGCGAGTCCCTCTCTCTCTGCGAGTCCCTCTCTCTCTGCGAGTCCCTCTCTCTCTGCGAGTCCCTCTCTCTCTGCGAGTCCCTCTCTCTCTGCGAGTCCCTCTCTCTCTGCGAGTCCCTCTCTCTCTGCGAGTCCCTCTCTCTCTGCGAGTCCCTCTCTCTCTGCGAGTCCCTCTCTCTCTGCGAGTCCCTCTCTCTCTGCGAGTCCCTCTCTCTCTGCGAGTCCCTCTCTCTCTGCGAGTCCCTCTCTCTCTGCGAGTCCCTCTCTCTCTGCGAGTCCCTCTCTCTCTGCGAGTCCCTCTCTCTCTGCGAGTCCCTCTCTCTCTGCGAGTCCCTCTCTCTCTGCGAGTCCCTCTCTCTCTGCGAGTCCCTCTCTCTCTGCGAGTCCCTCTCTCTCTGCGAGTCCCTCTCTCTCTGCGAGTCCCTCTCTCTCTGCGAGTCCCTCTCTCTCTGCGAGTCTCTCTCTCTCTGCGAGTCTCTCTCTCTCTCTCTGCGAGTCTCTCTCTCTCTCTCTGCGAGTCTCTCTCTCTCTCTCTGCGAGTCTCTCTCTCTCTCTCTGCGAGTCTCTCTCTCTCTCTCTGCGAGTCTCTCTCTCTCTCTCTGCGAGTCTCTCTCTCTCTCTCTGCGAGTCTCTCTCTCTCTCTCTGCGAGTCTCTCTCTCTCTCTCTGCGAGTCTCTCTCTCTCTCTCTCTCTCTCTGCGAGTCCCTCTCTCTCTGCGAGTCCCTCTCTCTCTGCGAGTCCCTCTCTCTCTGCGAGTCCCTCTCTCTCTGCGAGTCCCTCTCTCTCTGCGAGTCCCTCTCTCTCTGCGAGTCCCTCTCTCTCTGCGAGTCCCTCTCTCTCTGCGAGTCCCTCTCTCTCTGCGAGTCCCTCTCTCTCTGCGAGTCCCTCTCTCTCTGCGAGTCCCTCTCTCTCTGCGAGTCCCTCTCTCTCTGCGAGTCCCTCTCTCTCTGCGAGTCCCTCTCTCTCTGCGAGTCCCTCTCTCTCTGCGAGTCCCTCTCTCTCTGCGAGTCCCTCTCTCTCTGCGAGTCCCTCTCTCTCTGCGAGTCCCTCTCTCTCTGCGAGTCCCTCTCTCTCTGCGAGTCCCTCTCTCTCTGCGAGTCCCTCTCTCTCTGCGAGTCCCTCTCTCTCTGCGAGTCCCTCTCTCTCTGCGAGTCCCTCTCTCTCTGCGAGTCCCTCTCTCTCTGCGAGTCCCTCTCTCTCTGCGAGTCCCTCTCTCTCTGCGAGTCTCTCTCTCTCTGCGAGTCTCTCTCTCTCTGCGAGTCCCTCTCTCTCTGCGAGTCCCTCTCTCTCTGCGAGTCCCTCTCTCTCTGCGAGTCCCTCTCTCTCTGCGAGTCCCTCTCTCTCTGCGAGTCCCTCTCTCTCTGCGAGTCCCTCTCTCTCTGCGAGTCCCTCTCTCTCTGCGAGTCCCTCTCTCTCTGCGAGTCCCTCTCTCTCTGCGAGTCCCTCTCTCTCTGCGAGTCCCTCTCTCTCTGCGAGTCCCTCTCTCTCTGCGAGTCCCTCTCTCTCTGCGAGTCTCTCTCTCTCTGCGAGTCTCTCTCTCTCTCTGCGAGTCTCTCTCTCTCTCTGCGAGTCCCTCTCTCTCTCTCTCTGCGAGTCCCTCTCTCTCTGCGAGTCCCTCTCTCTCTGCGAGTCCCTCTCTCTCTGCGAGTCCCTCTCTCTCTGCGAGTCCCTCTCTCTCTGCGAGTCCCTCTCTCTCTGCGAGTCCCTCTCTCTCTGCGAGTCCCTCTCTCTCTGCGAGTCCCTCTCTCTCTGCGAGTCCCTCTCTCTCTGCGAGTCCCTCTCTCTCTGCGAGTCCCTCTCTCTCTGCGAGTCCCTCTCTGCGAGTCCCTCTCTCTCTGCGAGTCCCTCTCTCTCTGCGAGTCCCTCTCTCTCTGCGAGTCCCTCTCTCTCTGCGAGTCCCTCTCTCTCTGCGAGTCCCTCTCTCTCTGCGAGTCCCTCTCTCTCTGCGAGTCCCTCTCTCTCTGCGAGTCCCTCTCTCTCTGCGAGTCCCTCTCTCTCTGCGAGTCTCTCTCTCTCTCTCTCTCTCTCTCTGCGAGTCTCTCTCTCTCTCTCTCTCTCTCTCTGCGAGTCTCTCTCTCTCTCTCTGCGAGTCTCTCTCTCTCTCTCTCTCTGCGAGTCTCTCTCTCTCTCTCTGCGAGTCTCTCTCTCTCTCTCTGCGAGTCCCTCTCTCTCTGCGAGTCTCTCTCTCTCTCTGCGAGTCTCTCTCTCTCTCTGCGAGTCTCTCTCTCTCTCTGCGAGTCCCTCTCTCTCTGCGAGTCCCTCTCTCTCTGCGAGTCCCTCTCTCTCTGCGAGTCCCTCTCTCTCTGCGAGTCCCTCTCTCTCTGCGAGTCCCTCTCTCTCTGCGAGTCCCTCTCTCTCTGCGAGTCCCTCTCTCTCTGCGAGTCTCTCTCTCTCTGCGAGTCTCTCTCTCTCTGCGAGTCTCTCTCTCTCTGCGAGTCTCTCTCTCTCTGCGAGTCTCTCTCTCTCTGCGAGTCTCTCTCTCTGCGAGTCTCTCTCTCTCTCTCTGCGAGTCCTCTCTCTGCGAGTCTCTCTCTCTCTCTCTGCGAGTCTCTCTCTCTGCGAGTCTCTCTCTCTCTCTCTGCGAGTCTGTCTCTCTCTCTCTCTCTGCGAGTCTCTCTCTCTCTCTCTCTGCGAGTCTCTCTCTCTCTCTCTCTGCGAGTCTCTCTCTCTCTCTCTGCGAGTCTCTCTCTCTCTCTCTGCGAGTCTCTCTCTCTCTCTCTGCGAGTCTCTCTCTCTCTCTCTCTCTGCGAGTCTCTCTCTCTCTGCGAGTCTCTCTCTCTCTCTCTCTCTCTGCGAGTCTCTCTCTCTCTCTCTGCGAGTCTCTCTCTCTCTCTCTCTGCGAGTCTCTCTCTCTCTCTCTCTGCGAGTCTCTCTCTCTCTCTCTCTGCGAGTCTCTCTCTCTCTCTCTGCGAGTCTCTCTCTCTCTCTCTCTGCGAGTCTCTCTCTCTGCGAGTCTCTCTCTCTGCGAGTCTCTCTCTCTCTCTCTGCGAGTCTCTCTCTCTCTCTCTGCGAGTCTCTCTCTCTCTCTCTGCGAGTCTCTCTCTCTCTCTCTCTCTGCGAGTCTCTCTCTCTCTCTCTCTGCGAGTCTCTCTCTCTCTCTCTCTGCGAGTCTCTCTCTCTCTCTCTCTCTCTCTCTCTCTCTCTGCGAGTCTCTCTCTCTCTCTCTGCGAGTCTCTCTCTCTCTCTCTGCGAGTCTCTCTCTCTCTCTCTGCGAGTCTCTCTCTCTCTCTCTGCGAGTCTCTCTCTCTCTCTCTGCGAGTCTCTCTCTCTCTCTCTGCGAGTCTCTCTCTCTCTCTGCGAGTCTCTCTCTCTCTCTGCGAGTCTCTCTCTCTCTCTGCGAGTCTCTCTCTCTCTCTCTGCGAGTCTCTCTCTCTCTCTGCGAGTCTCTCTCTCTCTCTCTGCGAGTCTCTCTCTCTCTCTCTGCGAGTCTCTCTCTCTCTCTCTGCGAGTCTCTCTCTCTCTCTCTGCGAGTCTCTCTCTCTCTCTCTGCGAGTCTCTCTCTCTCTGCGAGTCTCTCTCTCTCTGCGAGTCTCTCTCTCTCTCTCTGCGAGTCTCTCTCTCTCTCTGCGAGTCTCTCTCTCTCTGCGAGTCTCTCTCTCTCTCTGCGAGTCTCTCTCTCTCTCTGCGAGTCTCTCTCTCTCTCTGCGAGTCTCTCTCTCTGCGAGTCTCTCTCTCTCTCTCTGCGAGTCCTCTCTCTGCGAGTCTCTCTCTCTCTCTCTGCGAGTCTGTCTCTCTCTCTCTCTCTGCGAGTCTGTCTCTCTCTCTCTCTCTGCGAGTCTCTCTCTCTCTGCGAGTCTCTCTCTCTCTCTCTCTGCGAGTCTCTCTCTCTCTCTCTGCGAGTCTCTCTCTCTCTCTCTCTCTCTGCGAGTCTCTCTCTCTCTCTCTCTCTGCGAGTCTCTCTCTCTCTGCGAGTCTCTCTCTCTCTCTCTCTCTGCGAGTCTCTCTCTCTCTCTCTGCGAGTCTCTCTCTCTCTCTCTCTGCGAGTCTCTCTCTCTGCGAGTCTCTCTCTCTCTCTCTCTGCGAGTCTCTCTCTCTCTCTCTGCGAGTCTCTCTCTCTCTCTCTGCGAGTCTCTCTCTCTCTCTCTGCGAGTCTCTCTCTCTCTCTCTGCGAGTCTCTCTCTCTCTGCGAGTCTCTCTCTCTCTCTCTCTGCGAGTCTCTCTCTCTCTCTCTGCGAGTCTCTCTCTCTCTCTCTGCGAGTCTCTCTCTCTCTGCGAGTCTCTCTCTCTCTCTCTGCGAGTCTCTCTCTCTCTCTCTGCGAGTCTCTCTCTCTCTCTCTCTGCGAGTCTCTCTCTCTCTCTCTGCGAGTCTCTCTCTCTCTCTCTCTGCGAGTCTCTCTCTCTCTCTGCGAGTCTCTCTCTCTCTCTCTGCGAGTCTCTCTCTCTCTCTCTGCGAGTCTCTCTCTCTCTCTCTCTGCGAGTCTCTCTCTCTCTCTGCGAGTCTCTCTCTCTCTCTGCGAGTCTCTCTCTCTCTCTGCGAGTCTCTCTCTCTCTCTGCGAGTCTCTCTCTCTCTCTGCGAGTCTCTCTCTCTCTCTGCGAGTCTCTCTCTCTCTCTGCGAGTCTCTCTCTCTCTCTGCGAGTCTCTCTCTCTCTCTGCGAGTCTCTCTCTCTCTCTGCGAGTCTCTCTCTCTCTCTGCGAGTCTCTCTCTCTCTCTCTGCGAGTCTCTCTCTCTCTCTCTGCGAGTCTCTCTCTCTCTCTCTGCGAGTCTCTCTCTCTCTCTCTGCGAGTCTCTCTCTCTCTCTGCGAGTCTCTCTCTCTCTGCGAGTCTCTCTCTCTCTCTCTGCGAGTCTCTCTCTCTCTCTGCGAGTCTCTCTCTCTCTCTCTGCGAGTCTCTCTCTCTCTCTCTGCGAGTCTCTCTCTCTCTCTCTGCGAGTCTCTCTCTCTCTCTCTGCGAGTCTCTCTCTCTCTCTCTGCGAGTCTCTCTCTCTCTCTCTGCGAGTCTCTCTCTCTCTCTCTGCGAGTCTCTCTCTCTCTCTCTCTGCGAGTCTCTCTCTCTCTCTGCGAGTCTCTCTCTCTCTGCGAGTCTCTCTCTCTCTCTCTGCGAGTCTCTCTCTCTCTCTCTGCGAGTCTCTCTCTCTCTCTGCGAGTCTCTCTCTCTCTCTGCGAGTCTCTCTCTCTCTCTGCGAGTCTCTCTCTCTCTCTGCGAGTCTCTCTCTCTCTGCGAGTCTCTCTCTCTCTCTGCGAGTCTCTCTCTCTCTCTGCGAGTCTCTCTCTCTCTCTGCGAGTCTCTCTCTCTCTCTGCGAGTCTCTCTCTCTGCGAGTCTCTCTCTCTCTCTGCGAGTCTCTCTCTCTCTCTGCGAGTCTCTCTCTCTCTGCGAGTCTCTCTCTCTCTGCGAGTCTCTCTCTCTCTCTGCGAGTCTCTCTCTCTCTCTCTCTCTCTCTCTGCGAGTCTCTCTCTGTGGTGTTCTAGGTTTAACATGCATTATGCCCAATCTCTAGTTTCTGAGATGACCATGGTCACCTTCAGACCGCAGTCAGATCTAGAGAGCTTCATTTTAACCTCCCAAACACGTAATGTCTCAAACACGTGTGTCTCCTGAATGGGGCACATTACTTGTGCAGGATATTCAGCCAAAATATTTACATAACATTGAAATAAATGAGAATTCACAGACTTAAAAAAAAAAAATTAGAAAATGAAAATAACACATTACCCTTCCATTTTCAGTTTTAAAACCCCCTTCAACGGGTTTTAAAACGTATGAATCGAAGGGGCACGTAGAATATAAAGCGCTGGGAAGGTTTCCCCTGCATGGAACCAATACCTGAACGGAAGAGAAAGAGACAAAACATGCAGTCTGTATTTATTTCCATAGATAAAGACCATTGATCTCATCCTAAAGCAATATTTCATGTTCAGAAAAAAAAACATTCTGTACTACTAAATACTTCGTATTATTATAAAACATTTATAGACCTTGGGCCCATAATACTTTCCATTAAAAATATATGACGCCCACGAGAGTTCTTAAGATAAAAGTTTAATACACTTACTCTGAACCTCTAATGGTAGCTACTGAAGGAGGAAATACTCTGTTTTAAAGAAATACAACAAGGAGGAGTCATGGACATGGTACACATTTGTATGTTTGGAATGTGAACCTTGTGTTCCAGCCCTTTAAATGTACATTCCTACATAGAACCAACTAGGAAAGCAAAGTATTTACAAGATATTTTTTTTTTTTTACAGGTTCAAAAATGTTCCTTCCTCCTCTCCCCAATTGGGGTTGGCTGCCCATCTTTGTTTGTTCTCCTCCATTAATTCCCCTCGCCCATCAAATCAATTAGAATAAATGAGGAAGACTGATGGTATCGCTGGAGAAATTTCTTGGGGTCTGTGCCTCTGAATTGACTGACCCTTTTGGAATTGATCTCAAAGGGGTCAATACAGAGCTTTGTACGGCCATTAAAGACAGACTAGCAAATCCTTTGTGGTCCTTTTGCTTGCTGTTAGGAAGAATCTACGATATGTTGTGTGTGCATCATGGGTTCCAATCTTTGAACACCAAGGCCTATATTTACTAGGGGGTTAGTTAGTCCATAAGATAGGGGAGCTCAACTCCATTCCTCAAGACCCCCCAACAGGTCAGGTTTTCAGGATATCCCAGCTTCAGCACAATAGTGAAGTGCCATCCCTTGCCACACCTACATGTCCATATTAAGGCATCAAGCATGAGCGCCGGATGTCCTGTCATTTGCGAAAGCGCGCGCTTGGGGGGGCATTGAGGGTAGTTGGTAGTTGAGCGCGCTAGAAAGTCAGATTTTTTTGTTTACATAAACTCCGAGCGCCTGTGAGTGTGTGTGCCCGCACACCGCGTGAGCGGGGACTTACATATATAGATACATATAATATATCTATACTATAAGCAACCGCGGCAAGCGTCGCCCTCTCAGTGCGCTCAGCACTAGCGGGGACGCAGCCCAAGAAGAAAAGAGTAGGGCGATTGCTGCAAGACTGGAAATAATCTCCCCAAATTATAATGCAGAGAAGAGCCACCAAATTAATAAAGGGGATGCATAATCTAATGTATGAGGAGAGGCTAGCTAAATTATATTTATTTACTTTAGAAAAGAGGTGTCTAAGAGGGGATATGATAACAATATACAAATGTATTCGGGGGCAGTACAAGGAGCTTTCAAAATAACTATTCATCCCACGGGCAGTACAAAGGACTCGGGGCCATCCCTTAAGGTTGGAGGAAAGGAGATTTCACCAGCAACAAAGGAAAGGATTCTTTACAGTAAGGGCAGTTAAAATGTGGAATTCATTACCCATGGAGACTGTGATGGCAGATACAATAGATTTCTATGTTCAAAAAAAAAAGTTGGACATCTTTTTGTAAAGATATACAGGGATATACCAAATAAGTAAACATGGGAAGGATGTTGATCCAGGGAGTAATCTGATTGCCAATTCTTGGAGTCAGGAAGGAATTTATTTTTCCCCTTTTGAGAAATATTTGGATGATATATCACAGCGGTTTTTGTTTGCCTTCCTCTGGATCTGTCCTGGAACTGGATTGTATATTTTCACTGTTCTCACACTGCCAGCTCTCCCCAGTTAAGCTGCATGTTTTCCCCTGTTCTAGCAGCTTATGCTGTTGTGTAAACTGCAACATTATTGTTACATATCCCCCTTTACACAGCCACTAGTTGGTTGCCCTGGCAACCTCCCTATCCTCATAGCCATAAGGTTGGTTTAGCCCAGGACTCCCCTGCCCCTTTCTGTTTAATAGATTGGTCCTCAGCCTATTCCTGTCTGTCACAGGAAAGTGATTTCTTTCCTAACAGGCTGCCTAGGTGAGTACACTCTACCTCCATTCCTACCTCTGTAAGTACACTCTAACTTTAATTTTATACAAGTAATTTACAGGAAGGTGTCAAATATATTTCGGATATTTCCCATTGTACCACGCTGCGGAATATGTTGGCACTTCAGAAATAAACAATAAAAATAAAGAAATGTTTAAGTAAGATCAACTAAAAAAAATATTGTGCCGTGTATAGAATAATTATCGCATGCAAGCAAGTTCACAGAATTTCCTGATAACTAGTTTCATATTTTTAGAATTACCAAATTATTCTTAATCAATTCCAAGAAGGATCAACAAAACTGATCAGATGACTCACAAAATGCTTAAAATGTTTACATTGAAAAACTGCACTCATTTATACAGTGGAATACAATTACAGAAATCTAGGAGTTATAAATACAAACAATTGAGTGGCGAAATGAGAACTTCTCTCCAGTACTGCTAGGAATGAAAGCCTTCTTTATTTATCTTCCTGGGAGATATCACGCAGTTCAGTACACACGGAAAATAGCCCAAAACGGAGACATACTCAATCTTGCATTTTCACACAGTTGAGCGGTCACAAGATTAGACACAAGACCAAGTCGGCAAACAGCCAGACTGCAAAAATCAAGTCCTGTAATTAATTACCCCTCTGCATAGATAAATGGTTTTTGGGTACACTTTGTACATGTCTAAAAGGCATTTTAAAAAAAAAGTTTAGTTTTAATACCTACGCCTGGATCAGCATAAACAATGTTGGGTTTGGGATTGTAAAATTTAGTGACAAAAGATATTTAAGCAGGATTGCGGTTTTAAACAGAATTCAATTTTGTTATGTTATTTTAAAAATAAGCCCAATTGTATAGTGTATTTCTTCAAAACACTTGTCCTACTGAGCTATTAACTGATGCATAAGAAGGTTAATTGGCATCATGAAATCAAAAGGTCAACCATAGCATTAAAGTGTCATTAATACTGCAAATATTACAAAAGTAAACCTGTGAAAATCTGAACTTTCATTACATGGAATGTGAAAGGCAATAGTAATGTCACAACACCCTTTGGGATCAAAATTCTGTCTAAACAAGAGTTTCAAGTTCAAGAAGATTTTAAAAACAAAGACCAGACGCATATCAAACCAAGTGATGTTCTCTGTGATAACTGAAAGGAATAAGACAGCCAACGAACCAGATGCAAGAGGCTTCGTGCCCCCAAGCGAATTCAACATCTGCATTTGGAAACAAATTAATTGCCTCAACACTAGGGTTCTTTATATCACATACAGCAACAGCACCACTTATAGTACAAAATAAGTGCGCTTTACACGCCAATCCCATATTTAATTGTAAATAAAAAAAATCTATTCAATGATGTGCCTGGTTAATGTTTGGGTAAGCATGCCAGCCATTGTCATGGCATGGATATCCTAATAGCTGACCACTAACCTTATTGAGCCTGTATTGTCTTATTGTTTGGTGCAGAAGAGCATTATTTCATTAAATATCCAATTGGTTAATCCAGAAGCCCTCACCACCATTGAGCCACAGCCACTACAATTACTGTATTCAATTCAGCTATATGCGGCAAATGCCTTCACTTCACACACAGAAAACCTACATAAAAAGCATGTATATAGGCATGTATATAGGCATCATTAGAGATCGTCACACTTCTAAGATATTGTCACAATACAAGTACAGAGTAAAACATAGCAAGGATTTCAGTGAATGATAATTTGCCATGGTGCCAATACTAAATGTTTTAACATGCTGCATCTCCAATGCCAAAGAGCAACAGCAGCTCTCTATGGCTCTAATCGGGTCAACTAAAATGCCCCAAGCTTTGTTTGCATTTGTGACAGCATGCTTGTGTTATAGCTGCTAAATCTATAATCCCTTTACAAGAGATTCTGTTCACGCTCACGGACATGTTATGAGCTAGCAAATGGTAAAGGAGCCAAACCTTAATGTGCACATGTATAACATCACAGATGTAACACCTGGGACCACACCGAGATGCAATATCCGTATCCACCTCTGTGAAGGCCAGCAGTACAGATTATAGGAGTAATCTGGATTACATGTTGGTTTGACATTCCCTCATCAATCCCAGTTCATCGAAAAATACACTGGGCGCGATTCACCCTTTTGTACGGTTACAGGGTTTGTTTGTGTGATTGTGCAAGAGAATCTGTTAAAGACACTATTAGGCCAGTGGTTCTCATATTATTCTAATGAAGAAACCACAAGTGAGGATTTGGGTAATAGTAATAATCATGGTAATGAATTGAATGTTTGAATGCATTGATAATCAGGGTGAGCACCAGGGATACAAATTGTATTAAAACTATAAAATCTTAGCAGGGTAAAGAATTCCCCATAATAAAAAGAACTATTTATAGAAGCGTCAATGAAAATATGTATGTATATCTTTATTTATATAGCGCCATTTATGTACATAGCGCGTCACAGCAGTAGCACACGTGGCATAATATCACACAATGGGAAGAAGCGCTTCAGACATAAAGGTAATATTAGGAAAGAGAGTCCCTGCCCCGAAGAGCTTACAATCTAAGTATCCAATCTAATATTTGCATTCACTTTCGTATACTTACAATGCCGTGAACTTCTGCGACTTTGCTGACCAAGTCTGGGCGCTGTTTCTGAATAGCCAAGTAGAAAGGATTTTTCGAGATGTCCTCATCATACACAGCCATAAGGATTGCTCAGTTCTGCAAGATGTTCAAAGACAAGGAAGCAAACATGTTTAGTTCTAGTTCTTCACATGGGATGTTCCGTAATCTTTTAAATTGCAACTTCAGAACATCGGTTTGGTTGGCTGTGATACTAATAGGGGTCAAACACAAAGCAATTTAATGTGAAGAGAGCAAACAAGTCTCATAACAAAGCATATTGTACAGGGCACGATCAGGATGGAGATACTCAAACAGACACTCCCCCAGAGAGGGGTAAACCCCGGAGGAAGGGGCAGGGAAGACAACCGCTCTGATCTACACACTACAAATATCACAATAAAGTGCAAAAAAGGTGCTACACACTGCCAAAAAGGCAACAACACAATAAAGAAAAGAACACAATCCAAAAATCAAGGCGGGGCAGACACGTCTCGGCACTTAGCCCTTCCTGGCCCGTTCCCACATAAGAGTGGTACTTCCCTTCAGGAGGAAAAAACAAAAGGAGTCCCGCAGCTACAATGTAACCTGTGAGTACTTAGTATGTAGGAAGGTGATGTAGAAATTATCTAAATATCATCTTATCTGCTGCTCTGCAACTCATCACCCGCCATCCAGCATGCAAGAGGAGCGTGTGTAACATCACATCGCCCCACCATCCAGCATGCAAGAGGAGCGTGTGTAACATCACATCGCCCCACCATCCAGCATGCAAGGGGAGCGTGTAACATCACATCGCCCCGCCATCCAGCATGCAAGAGGAGCATGTAACATCACATCGCCCCAACATCCAGCATGCAAGGGGAGTGTGTAACATCACCCCACCATCCAGCATGCAAGGGGAGTGTGTAACATCACCCTGCCATCCAGCATGCAAGGGTAGTGTGTAACATCACCCCGCCATCCAGCATGCAAGAGGAGCATGTAACATCACATCGCCCCACCATCCAGCATGCAAGGGGAGCATGTAACATCACATCGCCCCACCATCCAGCATGCAAGAGGAGCATGTAACATCACATCGCCCCACCATCCAGCATGCAAGGGGAGCATGTAACATCACATCGCCCCACCATCCAGCATGCAAGGGGAGCATGTAACATCACATCGCCCCACCATCCAGCATGCAAGGGGAGTGTGTAACATCACCCTGCCATCCAGCATGCAAGGGGAGTGTGTAACATCACATCGCCCCACCATCCAGCATGCAAGGGGAGCGTGTAACATCACATCGCCCCACCATCCAGCATGCAAGGGGAGTGTGTAACATCACCCCGCCATCCAGCATGCAAGAGGAGCATGTAACATCACATCGCCCTACCATCCAGCATGCAAGGGGAGCGTGTAACATCACCCCGCCATCCAGCATGCAAGGGGAGTGTGTAACATCACATCGCCCCACCATCCAGCATGCAAGTGGAGTGTGTAACATCACCCCGCCATCCAGCATGCAAGGGGAGTGTGTAACATCACCCCGCCATCCAGCATGCAAGGGGAGTGTGTAACATCACCCCGCCATCCAGCATGCAATGGGAGTGTGTAACATCACATCGCCCCACCATCCAGCATGCAAGGGGAGTGTGTAACATCACATCGCCCCACCATCCAGCATGCAAGGGGAGCATGTAACATCACATCGCCCCACCATCCAAGAGCAGTGTTTATATTTAAAAAAAAAAAAAAAATTTAAAAAAAGGAAGGAAGGTTAATTTCAGCAATTACTCAGAAGCTCAAATTGTATTGGTGCCTTGGAAGATGTAACAAGCTACAATGAATCATGCTAATAATATGGGAGCATTACAAGTCGGGTTAATTGGAGTCAGAGCCTAACCTGTGGTGCTATGTAAAGCGGATGCATGTTCTTGGTTGACTTTCCCCGCCTGCCTGTGCCGGGGCAGATGTATTTGTGCCAGGACTTAAGAGGCTTATAGTGAAGTTATTTGTGATGTGTAATCTCATGTCCCCGAGCTGAGGAAGATCACTGAATAAAACCTCTCCCTCTGACCATCTGTCTAATCCGAATGATCTGAAATCGCTTCGGTCTGGCACAAATTATTATTTTACTCATTTGGATCAGGCGACAGATTAAGCCCCAAAACATTTCTTTGTAGAAAAAAGTAAATGATTGGTCACAAGTTTATATCAGAGAACTATTTTCCTGAGGTACTTCGTGACCTGTATGCCTCCTCAAACAAACAGTGCTTTATACAACATGTGGAGAGATACAGGACCTAGGAAATGTGCATATGCAAATTTTCAAAATTAGCATATTTCCCAAGTATCTTGCATGTGTTCAGGCCTATTAAAGATGGCAAATTGGTGGGAAATTTGATTTCTGGTTTCTTCTCACGAGTGTAATTTAGAGCCATGGAAAGAATTATACATGGTGAACTTCACTTGCATTTGCTATTTAACCGTTCCATTAAAATCAGGGGCAGCTAAGAAGTTGGTTTGATAGAAGCCCTGTGGGAACAAAACTAATTAGAGTCTTTACTTTTCAATTATGAACTTAAAAATTAGTTATGTTCAAGGATGTCTAAAAAATAGTATTAGAAAGGCCAATAACTTCTCACGCATTAAATCCAGCCACACATTACAGCAGAGCTTCCAAAGTCGCACCCCACAAGGGTTTGCATCCACATTCGCAAGGCATTGTGGGGGGGTGACTTTGGAAGCTCCGGCAATAATTGACAGCTGCACTCCCCCCGCCCCCCCCCCACTCCGAGGTGCAGTATGGGGCCTTATTAAGTGTGTGTTCCCCCCACTACATTATACTGCCTGGGACCGGTCACACAGTTCTGTTAGCGATATTCTGAGTAGGCAACATTAATTAGAGGTTCGCAGAACAAATCTTTTCTAGCAGGAGGTGCACAGTGCAACAAAGGTTGGGGGATCACTGAAATAATGTCTACACCTGGCAATCCTTTCCCTCGGCTCCGCATAAACTGAAAGTAAATTATTAAAGCGGTTGGGCTTCCAGTTCCCTAAGCAAAATCAGCAACATGAGGACACGCTGACCCATTTGCCAATGGAAAAAAAAAACACAAACAAAACCTGACTCCACTTTCTCAAACTATTTTAATATTTTAAAGCATCAATCTACTGCAGAAGCCTTTGTATATATAAAACTTGTATAATGTTAGTATATTTCCCCCGCCCTGCGTTAAGGACGGGTTATAGGACGCAGCAGATATAGATACATATATCTATATCCATCTTAAAATATTTACCTATTCTTAAACATCTCCATTCAGCGGGTTTATTTTGTAATACAGTTACAAATGTTACAATTATGGCAGAAAAAAGGGATGCGTTTGAGATAAGGTTTTCTGTACTAATGTTTATAGCCAATATTCAGTGAGCGGTTAAGTCAGTCACCTCTCTCTGGAATAACTCCGCTCCTTTCATTTGAATTGTTGAATTTTGTTTTACATTGTATATGTTAACTGTAGAACTAGATTGAAGGGGCCTATGCAGAGAGCAGCGAATTTTAAAATTGGCGAGTTTAATAAAAAGTAGCTTTTTTGGAGAGTTTTATTCTCCATATGCAGAAATGTGCGAATTCTGCTATGTTTAACATGAATGCATGTGGCGAGTTTAAATTGGCGAGATGCGCGCTGCAGAAATGTGTTAAAAAAAATTTGCGCCTTTTTTTTTCCTTTGCTATGGCCGCGAGCGGCAGCTTCTTGCCAACTTTTCCTGGCGAGGCAAAAAGGAGACAATCGCGCCATTTTATCTAGCATCTAGCGGCTGTTCGCGCCTCTCTGCATAAGGATATTTTTAAAACTGGCGAGATGGAGGTTCTCGCCAGCCGCGAGGCGAGTTTTAGAAATAGAAAAAAAAATTGGCGCGTTTTTCGTAACTCGCCATTTTCTGCTGTTTTCTGCGCGATTTTCTCAAAAAAATGGCGAGTTTTGAAATAGCGCTGCTCTCTGCATAGGCCCCGAAATCTCTGAAAATTGGGCAAAAACATTCTGTAACGGGATTAAGAAAGCATACAGAATAACAGAGGTTATAGCTGATTTACCAACAAATTAACCAAGCCCCTGCTGGACAAGGTAACTTATTTACATGAAGTAAAAATCAACCTACCTGAAGATGAGGAGGTGGGAAGTTTAGCCACAGTTAGCATTTAAGTGATGGTTAAACATCAACCAGCAATTCCTCCAAACTGTTACTGCCATGCACGATTCATTCAAAATAACTGACATTTAATCACAGATTTCTATGCTGCACAAGACAAAAACTCCTAATTTCTCCAGAGGGTACAAGCAAAATGAATAGAAACATGTCCTGTCTTGACTCTTGCAGCGGTGATAACTTTGCACAAGAAGAACTGAAATGGCAAAACGTGATGCCCATTCCTGCATGACACGTCTCTGAAGTGGAGCTTTTTGTTGGGAAATTGGACAACTTTTTCCCCATTAACACATGCATCTTTTTTCTAAGATCATGCAATAGAGGTGTAATAATTATGTCAGGCAAAGATCATGCATATAAGGAAGGGGATTTGGCAATTTGTAGTGCAAAACCGAGCAGCCTGGAGCTTCTTTGCACAAGTTTTACTTCTGCCATGTCGAAACAATTGTGTATTTTCACCAATTTGAGATGATATGGATATAAAAGGCTTTGATTCGTTCCAATCGTGTCCGAAGCCATGATACATTTTCCGCACAATAATAAGCCTTTTTGCTAATCTCACACTTATTGAGGCCCATCTATGATTCGTCGCAAACGTCATTTTTGACGTAAAGCTGACGTCACAAAAAACACAAATTACAATGCACTTGTGTGCGCCTATGTACTAAAACAGGGGTGTTCAATTCCAGTCCTCAAGCCCCCCCCCCCCCCAAAAAAAGGTTCAGAATATCACAGCTTTAGCACAGGTGGCTCAATAGAAGGGCTATCTTGAAAACCTGACCTGTTTTTTTGGGGGGGGGGGAACACATAGAATGTAAAAATAAAAATGTTACAAATTCTAACAAATCTTAATGATCGTAATTAACATATGCAATGATATAATAATATTGCCTCCCCTTTGCACAAATCTAACATTAGGCTACGCTTATAGTGCCGGCGACGTCAGGCTGCGGTTGCTGGCATAATCAAATTGAGATGACTTCCAGCGATCGCGACCAAGCCGTCGCTCCGTAGTGCCGCGCTTACTATAAGTGTACGCGACGGCGGCAATGCATTTGTTTTGACGTGGCGTCGCTGTCACTATAAGCACAGCCTTATTAAGGTTTCCGTTTCTCCTGGAAACACATGCCTGGAACATAGCACCTGAGCGATAAATACATTATAACAGGGGTATAATTAATAGCATAACAGATACATTGTGACATGTGGCCCTTGGTGAATGAGCCCTTGTGCATTACAAACACATGTGGGACACATATGGGACCCATGTGCATTTACACTGCCCTGTAACATGACCTCAGTCCCTTTAATGAGCGGTATGAAACTCTTGCAGTGGACTGGTACTCACTCAGCCAGGGGACTGGTACTCACTCAGTCAGGGGACAGGTACTCACTCAGCCAGGGGACTGGTACTCACTCAGCCAGGGGACTGGTACTCACTCAGCCAGGGGACTGGTACTCACTCAGCCAGGGGACTGGTACTCACTCAGCCAGGGGATTGGTACTCACTCAGCCAGGGGACTGGTACTCACTCAGCCAGGGGACTGGTACTCACTCAGCCAGGGGACTGGTACTCACTCAGCCAGGGGACTGGTACTCACTCAGCCAGGGGACTGGTACTCACTCAGCCAGGGGACTGGTACTCACTCAGCCAGGGGACTGGTACTCACTCAGCCAGGGGACTGGTACTCACTCAGCCAGGGGACTGGTACTCACTCAGCCAGGGGACTGGTACTCACTCAGCCAGGGGACTGGTACTCACTGTCAGGGGACTGGTACTCACTCAGTCAGGGGACTGGTACTCACTCAGTCAGGGGACTGGTACTCACTCAGCCAGGGGACTGGTACTCACTCAGCCACGGGACTGGTACTCACTCAGCCACGGGACTGGTACTCACTCAGCCAGGGGACTGGTACTCACTCAGCCAGGGGACTGGTACTCACTCAGCCAGGGGACTGGTACTCACTCAGCCAGGGGACTGGTACTCACTCAGCCAGGGGACTGGTACTCACTCAGTCAGGGGACTGGTACTCACTCAGCCAGGGGACTGGTACTCACTCAGCCAGGGGACTGGTACTCACTCAGCCAGGGGACTGGTACTCACTCAGCCAGGGGACTGGTACTCACTCAGCCAGGGGACATGCTCCTGTCACCTCCTCCCCACTGCCAGAGACCAGGGCAGCAGGCAGCTGCTATCGTCTGCCCACACAGCGCAGGAGAGCAGACAACACTCCTCCCAACCAATGGGCGCCGCTCCTCCCTAGAGTGACGTGCCCGGAGCCAACCACGGGACGAATAGAGGCGTAAAGCCACAACATTTGGAGGCTAATGACATCACTGAACTTCAACCTTTTCCCGCCCCCCTGGGCCCCCGAGGCGACCATCTTTAATTTGGGAAAAACAACAATTCGTTCACCCCCTGACGGAAGGGCAAACAATAAAATACAACAACGTTCAACGCGGAGTAGTAATAACACCGCGCCACTTTCACGTGCTGCAGCGCAAGCATTTTTTTTGTTCCGTTGAAAAAAAAAACGTGGATTCAGATCTCAGAGACTATGTAACCCCCCGCGTTATTTTTTTACACTTGCGATGTTTCGTTTCGCATCGATAATCGCGCTTATTTCCTGATTTCGCCCTTTATGTGCTGAATGGACGTGAGAGGGCGGAGCGAGTTGCGCCCATATCAAAAATGGCCGCCGAACCTCAAGGTACCAACATCGGTGGCCTGCGCCGCGCGGTCACCTGGCGGGCGCGAGCACGAGCGTTCCACCCCCCCGGCGCGCGCGAGCGTTCTATCCCCGGGCTCGCTGCCCCCACGTGACTCTTGCAGGTGCTGCTGAGCAGAGGGTTGCAGGAGCTGCAGAACTGGGAGCTCCCTGCTGGGGAGGAGGAGGCTGCACGCCCAGTGCATCGGATTCCCACATCTTTTTACAGTTCTGCTTAGTGCACTTACCAGCCTCTGTATAACAGCACATGGAGTGTTGTTTTATTCTTGCGTGTATTTTCTTGTGCACCAGCCTCTGATACCAATGTGCATCTTGTTACCCACCTGGAAACTGCTGTTTTCCTTTTCTGCAAAATGTCATGCAAGACATTTTTTGGCACGTGTAGTTGTTTTCTTGCGTGTGTGCAAACCATTAAGATGAGGCAGCCTGAGGTCGGGGGGGTCTCTTAACTCTAACCCAGCAGCAGGTGCCTGTGTGAGTGGGAGACCTTGGTTTTCCTACACATGAAGCTCCTCAGTAAGAGACTTCATCCAGCTCCTGGGAGCATCCCACTGTGCAGGAGCTGCCTTGGCTTTTTGGAGGTAGCCTGAGACCTGTTCCATTCTATACAGCATTTGTGAGGTCCCCCCACAGCCTCCTGAAGGTTGGGATTGCAGTGTGGCCATGCTAAAGGAAGAGTGCAAGGTGCTGCTGGATGCTCTGAACAAAGTGACAGCATGCTACAGACATTTGGTGCTAACCATAGGTGGCACCTCAGACTCCCAGAACTTACGTGAGGAGCTGAAGAAGACAAGGCAGAAAGCCCAGGAACTTGCAGTGGCCAACAGAAACAAACTCACCAGCACCCTCAAGGATAAGAGACTGAGCAAGGAAGACAAAGCTGAGATTGAGCGATTATGGGTGATGTTCTCCACCTGCATGGACATCTTGGAGACAGACATGAGAAGAGCCTTGGAGCTGGGCCAGGAGTTTCCATTAAACATCCCCAGAAAGTACCTCCTGCAGACTGGCATGAGTGGGGGTACTTCTGGGGTGGCAGCCAGGGCTATGAGTGTGCAGAACATGAAGTATGACGCTGAGCACAATATAGACGTGATAGATCTTAAGGACCTGGAGGATGAGATCAACCAGGTGGATGAGATGATGTATGAGATGGAGATGAAAGTCAATGTCCCTCAGTGGACGGTGGAAGCCAAGCAGGACCCGGGGGCTGAGCTGAAGTCCACCACAAGTGTCAGGGCTTCCTCTGCTGGAATCCTCTCTATGAATGAACATAAAGCCATCTGTGACCTCAACAAAGTTTTAGCTGGGGTGGTTTTCACTGCAGTTCTTATTGTTGCTATTATATTGGCAGTTTGTGTAGTAAAACTCTCTTAAGCACAAGAACATACATGCTGCTGTTATTATTATTATTATTATTATTATTTTAATGGGGTTTCTGCATTCAATCAAACTACATTTTGATCTTGGTTATTAGATTGTCAACTAGAGTTTGGTGATGTGATATTCCGCAGGAAAAACAAGTTGGCAGATGAACCAATATTTGGGTAGAACGTATATATATTTAATGGGTGACTGATGTTTTTGTGTGCAGGATTTTGGGCCACTTAAGTCCCCTCTTTAACTTGTGTTTAACCTCTTCTCCAGCTTTAAAAATAGTATGCATTATTAAATGGTCAGGGACCGGAAACTAGTGTTATTGACATTGCTAAACTGATCTGGTATTTTATAAATTCCTACTTTTTTTTCCTGTCGTATTAATTTAGTATCACAAAATTGATACAGCTACGAAATAATGCAGTTATCTGGGTTTGCTGGAAGTGACACCTGCAGTGAAGTAAGTATGTTGCTGCTATTGTACAGGTCTTAAGATTTAAAGATTGATTCATATAGTATCTCAAACCAAAAGCCACCTTTCCATTTGCACTAAGCCCGTGAATCCTTACAGCACAAATATTATTGTGGCAATTAAATCCCCCCTCCCCCCCCCCCAATGGGAGCATGCCATGTACAGGCCATTAGAGCTTGCACGCTTCTTAATATTGTTTAAACTAATTATTTGCAGCAAGTATTACTGTTATTTGTAATGTGTGCTCCTTAACTCTTATCGCTACCCTCGCTGTGTCCAATATACTGTGCGTATAATGCGAATATAACCAAGATCGGTTTTATAACGTTAATTAGCCAGTTTCCCTTGGACTCATTCCATGAGCTTGTCACTTATTATTTATAGCAGACCTACAGAGAGACTGCTACATAAGGGGAATGGTTGTAACACGGGATTGTGTTGATGTGCGTTTTGTGCCAGTCGCAGATATGTGCTGAAATGCAGTGGTCTTCAGCCAAAAGGAGGTGTGGGTTGCCAATGAAATGAATCCAGGTCTTGTTATTTCCTACAGGTATGAGCCAGGATTGATTTTGCATTACAGAATAGACTTTTTAAGATCTACCTTTTGGTTATCTGCAGATTTGCTGAAGTAGAATCCCTTCACTGCGGAGCAATGCCTCGCTGGGCCCTCTGGCAGTGAAGAGGTTGTGATTGTAATGAAATTAGTGTTACCCTGACTAAATGGGACACTTTGAACTATATTTAAAATGTAATAAATATTTGCAAATTACTGGTGTTACATTGCCGGCACCATGTACAGCTTCATTGTGAAAGTGAAGCTGAACCCCAAAAATGAGTGTATATATTTAATTTATTGCTAACATTAATTTCCCATTTCCCTTGGTCCACATAGTTCTAATACATATGCATTTTGCAGTCTCTAAAAGGCCCCCGCTCTATGCCGTAACGCCTCTCGCTTCTTCAAGACGGGAACGCGCTGAGCTCCATTAATTGGAACAGAAGTCAGAGCTTCCCTGACATGGGAAACTGTCTTCACATCATGCAGAAAGGGATCACCTCTATAAGAAGGGTAAGAACGATTTACGTTCTTCAGAAATACCATGACCGGAGAAGCCAATTGGAAATTGGCAACAATAGCTCCACTAGGATTCTGTTTTTCTTGTATAGTTATATTTTGTAATCCTTACTGACCCCGATCTGTTTTTGGAGTTCCGTACAGTATATATATATATATATATATACATACATATACATATACACACACACACACACACACATATATTGGGCAGGGGATAATCAATGGTAGTCATTGTTCAGCTTTGGTCTTGTGCTCTATGATGTCACCAGAAGCCTCTGTGCCAATTGCCAACACTAGAGCGGTCCTATTTAATAACACACGTTATTCTACTTTATTTATTCTACTTTCCAAAAGCGTACAGACTCCCATGTGTGAAACGCGTTTGCAGAGCCCTCGGGGTGTGCTCTGTGTGTATATAGTGTCTCATTTCTCATTATTAGGGATATGCTTAGAGGAGACTTAATCTAATTATGTACGTTGTAATGAGGTGCTGTGAATGGAGGTACGAGCTATCCAAAGACTTCTTGGAGCTTTTTACATTGGTAACAACTAACCAAATGGTCAATTCCGATTGTGTCTCTGAAGAGGGTCACCTACTACATGGGTGGTCAAGTCCAGTCCTCAAGACACCCGTCCGTACACTGTGACTTTAACCCTAAAAGCTTAAAACGAATGAAGGGGGGGGGGGTATGATATAAGACGACAAGCCATAATGGTTAGCACTGTCACATTAGATATGTAGAAATAAATAATTAATATGAACATGGGTCAACTATGAAAATGTGTAACTATAACTGCCTTACCTATAATGTGCTTTTCTGTGCTCAAGTGACCTGGAACTTGAGGGGGTGTCATAGCCCCCCCCCCCCCCCCTGGTTTGTACATTTTTACATTATGGTAATGTATATATGTTACTGATTTTGTATCTGCAGCACTCCCAATAGTTCTTGCTTGTTTTTAATGGTGCTCCATATCGTCCTTCAATAGAGTTTTTCACAAATATTCCACTTTAATGATGTGTGCCTGGCAACTTCTTTCATATCAAGTAAACAATGAATTCTGTGAATAAACCACTCTGCCTGTGAAAATAAAGTTACTGACGTGGAGTCTCCGTAAGTAAATGAATATCAGGTTTATTGAACTGGTTAAAAAAAAATGTATTTATTAATCATAAACAAAATACACCTGTCTAAGGTGTTTAGAAAGGACATTGGGAAATTTGAGCAGGATGATACTGTTACCTCACGCAAAGATAATGCAACCACACTTGCAAAGATCTTTGGTGTGATACACAAAATACATGATTAACAACGGAATACATGGCTGTAATGAAAGTGTTTTTGCTGGTATTAGGAATTGGAAAGCCGAACATGAGTGATTTGTGAATGGCTACGATGCTCGTAGATGAAATTAGTATGTAATGCGTCATTCTGCGTTAGGAACAGATCTGATCCTTTCTTAGAAATCCCCTGTGGAATTCAAAAACATGTTCTTGCAGTAAAAATAGACCTGTTTTGATAATAGCCACAGAGCAGAGTAAGTGAGCATTTCTATACAAGCTATAAGTACAGGTTTCTATACTCCGGTCAACACTTTACCCTTCACAGATTGTCATTACGTAAAAAGTCATCCTGAAAGACCATTGGATTAGAGGTCCCTAAATGCTTTCTCTCCTAATACGATTACACTAGTCTTTTAATGCTGGCTGAGGTCTGGACAGAGTACGACTTGGGTATATGCACAATCATTCACAGTGACAAGCGTGCAGTAACAGTGGAATTAGTGAGTAAACATGGATGTCGTCACCACCCACGTGTATACACTCTGAGAAATTCTGATGTATATAGGGGACAACACAGCTTCCAAAGGAAATGTTAAAACAAACACTAAACACAACTGTGTTGAGTAGATGTGACATTTCCCCAATACTTTTAGTTCTGATCTATTTTCATATTGGCCTAATATTCTTATATGAAACCTTATACATTAATTTTACAGGGTCTCTCAAATGATTACAGTCTTCATTTTTTTTTTCCTCCAAGAACTAAAGTCACTTGCTAATGGTAACACCAAGGTGAGCGCTGTGTCTCCCATGGTACATTACCAAAAAACACTTTCTTCTCTCGAGAAAAGGCATTAAACACCTTCAATACCGGAGGATGAACACTGAAGGACAGTCATGGAGAAAAACCATGAGGCAATGATGGGAACAACACAGAAAAATCTTGGCCACTCAGGGCTTGTTCCAAATCCGCCCAAGCAGGTAATCGTGCTGTTTCCAAACAATTTCCAATTGAAGTCAAAGGGGAAATTCTGCCAAATCGGCTTCTTTGGCTGATCTAGAACAAGTCCCTCTGTCTTCAACGCCACAAATAAAATACTCAAGGTGTGAGTTTTGTTCATTATCTACACTGCGTTAAAAACAAAAACTGAGAAATACACGCAGCTATAACTGTTTAGAATTACTCAAAATGATTTTCTTGTAGTATGTTTTAAAATCTTGTATGGCCTACACATAGTAGAACTTATTTATGGATATATAATTGTGACAATTCCACATTTCAGGGACTTCTCTGTTCTCACTATTTATAAAGACTGCATTCATTACCCAATACCCAATATTTCTGCTCTGCCAACAGAAACAGAAACTGGCTTTTTCAAATCCTCTCTTCTGTCAAAGGGAAGTGGATTTGTAGTTCTGTAAATGTACATGTAGTTGTACTCTGTGGCTCTGGTTACCATCAGGCGTCAACCTTTTCCAATAGTTTTGACCTTTCTGAAAGTATTGGGCTGGCAGTCCAACAACGGAACTGTCTGAGCCCGGGTATGATAATATCAATCCAACCACAAGAGCGAGACAGTAGTCAGAAAGGGACAATTAGGCCGCGCTTATAGTCCTTGCTACAGTGACAATGACGTCACGCTGCGCTCGCTGAAAAAATAAAATTGAATTGACTTCCAGCGATCGTGACTAAGCCGACGCTGCGGCGCTCCTCCTATAAGCGCACGCAACAGATTCAATACATTTGTTTTGACGAGATGTCGCCGGGACTATAAGCGCGGCCTTAGCCGTGGCCATTCAGCGAGTGAGGGGTAGTTGGGCGGAACAGTTTAGCCCCTGTGGTAGGAGTTACGGTTTACGCCTTTTAGGATTAGGGTTTAAAGTTACAGTTTTCAGGGTTAGAGGTTGGGGTTTTTAGGGTTAGGGGTTAGATTATCTGCTGCAGCGAACTGTCCTGCAAAGGCCGTGCTTATAGTAGCGGCGACGTGCTCGTGACTGCTGATGTCACACATCGCTATTGCGATAGTTGAACTTCATTTTCAGGAGACCTCGGGAGGCGACAGGGGGTGTGGCGGAGGCGTGGCCATGAGCGGTTCGCCCTCATTGGCTTGAACTGTTCACGTGACAGTAACGTCACGCTGCCGTCGCTGTCCAAAGACAGGCTTTGCTTATAGTGCTGGCGACGTCACGTCAAAACAAATGTACTGCTGCCGTTGCGTGTGCTTATAATAAGCGCGACGGCTTGGTCGCGATCCCTGGATGTCATCTCAATTTGATTTTTCCAGCGACCGCAGCCTGACGTCACCGGCACTATAAGCGCAGCCAAATACCCTTGACTTCAGCGATTCCGGTCGCCATGTTGCTACGCCGTGCCGTTGCGGTCATGCCCACTATGGGCACCTGTGACAGACTTCAAGTCCTCGTTATGGCGCTGTGCGATGTCGCCAGTACTATAAGCGCAGCCTAATTGTCCTAGACATGATAGCTGCCCCTATACCTGTGAAGTAATACAGAATACATAGGACTAGGCAACTCATCTTAAAGCAGTAATCCTGCCAATTTGACGCCCCCACCCCTTGCGTACAGGATGGAAACCCCAGAGCTGAATCACGTTATTTTCAGCTGGTTCTGTTACTTACGGGTTTTGCGCTGGGTTTTTACTGGCCACCCAATAGGAAGCCAAATCAGGTGACGTTGCGATTTACTGTTGGCTCGCGGGACCTGCAAGATTTAAACAGCCATTTTGTTTCCCCGGGGGGGGGGGTGAAGCACTTGTCCCATCCTTCTCAAGTTGCTCAACTATACCAGGGGGTTCCCAGGACTGAAAATAACAGACACCCTGTTCCTGGGATTGCTACTTTAACCCTTTTTATGCCAGAATAACCTGCTGCAAGGCCAATCTAGCTCATAAATTAAGATTATAAAACCGAGCCACGCGGGGAGCTGTGATTACTGCTCATCACATCAATACTTCTCCTACATTAAAGCTGCAGTTCACGCTGCCGTTTTCTTCCCATTGAATATGTGCATCAATACAATCTGCACACTGACAAGTGATTAGATAAGTTGCAGATCGATCCGTTCCCCTGTAATCGATCGCATGCTCGGGTTATTTAATTCAGTTCTTGCACAGCATTGTGGGCAATGTAGTCCAGCAATATTATGTGACTGGGCAGTTACTAGATACAATTGGTTCACTGCTAGAGAGAGGATGGGGCTCAAGAGCCAGAGCCTATCAGAAGGGGAAGGGGGTGTGACTTTGGAAATGCTTCCTACATTAGGCCTTGGACATAGTACGGTGAGCCGCGCTGAGCCGCGCTGAGCCGTGCTGAGCAGATGCACTTACCCCCTGCATCTGTCATCAGCACGACTTTAGCAGCCGCTTCCGCATGCGTGCGGAGGCGCAGGTATTTTGGAGAGACAGGCAAATTTAAAATTTGCCGCTCAGGGAAGCGGAGGAGCGGTCACGTGACTGCTCACATCCAATGGGAGCGAGGGACTAGCCCCGCCTCCCGCCCCGCCCCCAAAGCGCGCTCACTGCCTCGCCTGCCAGGACACAAAAAAGCTCCAATTTGAGCAGGCGAGGCAGAGCCGGAGCGCGGATCAGCGCGGCCCGAGGCCTTAAAAACATTAAAAATGCCTTTAAAACATTTTTTTGTTTTTTAAATGCTACAAGTATCATAGTACAGAACGGATTTCTTTACACAAAAAAACACGTAGGATATTACTTGAACTGCAGCTTTAAATAACAATAGGATCCCTTCGTGTCCTGGGCGTTAAACTCTACATCTAACTCCTCTGCATATCACACATCCCTTTCTCAGCGGGCTACGCTCCAAACCCCCTCCTGCTTCAGCGAGTCCCTGTGTGCATACCAAGAGTTAAATCCCCTCCGGCGGTTCAGGGAGGTGTAGTCCCTGCTGCATGCTGGGAGGTGTAGTCCCTGCTGCATGCTGGGAGGTGTAGTCCCTGTTGCATGCTGGGAGGTGTAGTCCCTGCTGCATGCTGGGAGGTGTAGTCCCTGCTGCATGCTGGGAGGTGTAGTCCCTGCTGCATGCTGGGAGGTGTAGTCCCTGCTGCATGCTGGGAGGTGTAGTCCCTGCTGCATTCTGGGAGGTGTGTAGTCCCTGTTGCATGCTGGGAGATGTAGTCCCTGCTGCATGCTGGGAGGTGTAGTCCCTGCTGCATGCTGGGAGGTGTGGTCCCTGCTGCATGCTGGGAGGTGTAGTCCCTGTTGCATTCTGGGAGGTGTGTAGTCCCTGTTGCATGCTGGGAGATGTAGTCCCTGCTGCATGCTGGGAGGTGTAGTCCCTGCTGCATGCTGGGAGGTGTGGTCCCTGCTGCATGCTGGGAGGTGTAGTCCCTGTTGCATGATGGGAGGTGTCGTCCCTGTTGCATGCTGGGAGGTGTAGTCCCTGTTGCATGCTGGGAGATGTAGTCCCTGCTGCATGCTGGGAGATGTAGTCCCTGTTGCATGCTGGGAGGTGTGTAGTCCCTGTTGCATGCTGGGAGGTGTGTAGTCCCTGTTGCATGCTGGGAGGTGTGTAGTCCCTGTTGCATGGTGGGAGGTGTAGTCCCTGCTGCATGCTGGAAGATGTAGTCCCTGCTGCATGCTGGGAGGTGTAGTCCCTGCTGCATGCTGGGAGGTGTAGTTTGGCAGGGTTATAGAGCTGCTTGTTTCCCCATGAAGGACACATGCCCCGGAGCCCATGGGTAATTTCCTGATTGTAATACAAGGGTTTTGTTGCCTTCTGTTGCTGTTATTTGCAATGTCAGGCTTGTTTTCCGAGCCCTTCATGCCATTCATTAATTTTCAGGGTGTTGTGGGTTTTTTGTGATGTTTTACACACTTCTGGGGTGACAAAGGCACCAGGAAAGTGCTAACTGCATGCACCAGGAAGGTGCTAACTGCATGCACCAGGAAGGTGCTAACTCTGCATGCACCAGGAAGGTGCTAACTCTGCATGCACCAGGAAGGTGCTAACTGCATGCACCAGGAAGGTGCTAACTCTGCATGCACCAGGAAGGTGCTAACTGCATGCACCAGGAAGGTGCTAACTGCATGCACCAGCCTTGATCCTGTTGAAATCCTGTTAATTGCAGCGCAAAGGGGTTAATGTGAGTATCTGGGAATATTTCATGCAACGCGAGTGCCTGCGACTCGCTTGTGAGTTGTGTTTAAGCTCGCGGTTGTGTGTAAGCTGTTACAATGCAGTGTTGCAGCTCACTCTGTGCTACATCATTCATACTTTTAGTTTGGCAATTTGGGGGGGCTGTTCCCTTTATCATCTTAAAGCAGCATTTCGTGTTACAATTCAGGGGTCTCTGGAGGTGAAACGCGTTACTTTCTGCTGATCACGCGCATTTTAAGTGAAACTTCTTTGTCTTTTGTCACTGAAATTGTGATAGTGATCAAAACACAATTTCAGTGCCAAAACGCAAAGAAGTGTGACTTAGAACGTGTGTTTTAGCTATTTGCACTTATATTTATAGTAACTGAATTGTGTGTGTGTGTTATTCTCAGGGCCCTGCCCCCCCCTCCCTCTCTCCCCCAGCGGAGCTGTGTCCTGCTGCTGATGCCAGCCCTCCGACGGAGGTAAGGGGACGCGGCTTACGGGGGACGGGGTGTACTTGTGGCTCACTGGGGGGGGGGGTGAGGGAGAGACGGTGTACTCGGTGTCTCACTGGGGGGGGAGAGAGAGGTTGTACTCGCGGCTCAATGGGGGGGAGAGGGTGTACTCTGCGGCTCACGGGGGGGGGAGGGTGTACTCGGCGGCTCACTGGGGGGGGAGGGTGTACTCGGCGGCTCACTGGGGGGAGGAGAGGGTGTACTGCGCGGCTCACTGGGGGGGGGTGTACTGCGCGGCTCACTGGGGTGGGGGAGGGTGTACTCTGCGGCTCACTGGGGGGAGGAGAGGGAGTACTGCGCGGCTCACTGGGGAGGAGGGAGAGGGTGTGCTCGGTTCACTGTGGGGGGGGAGAGAGTGTACTCGGCTTACGGAGGGGGGGCTGCGCATGCTCGGCGGCTCACTGGGAGGGGGGGTGAGGGTGTGCTCTACGGCTCACTTGTCGGGTGTGTGTGCGCGCCGCCTGCTGCTGCTGGAAGGTGGCAAAATTCAGTGGCCGTGAATGTTGCCGACGGCCTCTTCGGCGACGCCACTTCCGTCACCACTGACTTCCGCTCCCACCATCTCCATTCACTGCCACTGACTTCCGCTCCCACCATCTCCATTCACTGCCACTGACTTCCGCTCCCATCATCTCCATTCACTGCCACTGACTTCCGCTCCCATCATCTCCATTCACTGCCACTGACTTCCGCTCCCATCATCTCCACTCACTGCCACTGACTTCCGCTCCCACCATCTCCATTCACTGCCACTGACTTCCGCTCCCATCATCTCCATTCACTGCCACTGACTTCCGCTCCCATCATCTCCATTCACTGCCACTGACTTCCGCTCCCATCATCTCCATTCACTGCCACTGACTTCCGCTCCCATCATCTCCATTCGCTGCCACTGACTTCCGCTCCCACCATCTCCATTCACTGCCACTGACTTCCGCTCCCACCATCTCCATTCACTGCCACTGACTTCCGCTCCCACCATCTCCATTCGCTGCCACTGACTTCCGCTCCCATCATCTCCATTCACTGCCACTGACTTCCGCTCCCATCATCTCCATTCACTGCCACTGACTTCCGCTCCCATCATCTCCATTCACTGCCACTGACTTCCGCTCCCACCATCTCCATTCACTGCCACTGACTTCCGCTCCCATCATCTCCATTCGCTGCCACTGACTTTTGCTCCCATCATCTCCATTCACTGCCACTGACTTCCGCTCCCATCATCTCCACTCACTGCCACTGACTTCCGCTCCCACCATCTCCATTCACTGCCACTGACTTTTGCTCCCACCATCTCCATTCACTGCCACTGACTTTTGCTCATGTGGTCGGTGCCGCTAAAGAAGTTTCACTTCAAAGAAACCCACGTCACCAGGAATCCGCGTCGGGTGACATTGTGGCTTCCTATTGGCTGCCGTGCCGCGGGAGATTTTAGCCTCCATTTTGTTTCCCCAGCACCTACGGCGGTAAGTATCTCTGGAAACAGGGTCACTGGAGCTGAAATGAACGCGGTTCTGCTCTGGCGACCCCCTGCTTCAAACCTATAGGAAAACCCCTGGGCGGGACTACGGAACTGCGCCCTTCAAGCTATGCAGCAAATTTCTATTATATTACATTTTCTCAATACGTAAAGGTTCACACCTATGGTTCACATAATAACACAAATGTACAACGTCCCGCTGAAGATACTGTGTGTGTGTGTGTGTGTGTGTGTGTGTGTGTGTGTGTGTGTGTGTATATATATAGATATAGATATATCGGAAATATTACTGTATGCTCATTCGCATGTCTTAGACAGGTCTGCAGCCCTGCCTTTCACCATTATCGCCCAGCATACAGTGCTTCCACTGCAGCAAGGGATTATGGGAAATGACATGCAAATGAGCACACAGTGCCACCTTTTGCTTCAAAACCATTTAACATGGTCCCCTGTAAGTTTATGCTTGCTGCATATGTATAAATAGACAATACCATGCAACACTCCTGGTGTTCCAAACACTCCAAAAGACCACAAGAAAACTGATGGTGTATCAATGAAGAGTGTATATTGCAAGACACAACAACAATATTATGCAACAATATGCAAAGGCAAACAGGATATATTCACATATATACATATATTATACATACACGTATGGGGGAAAGGTAGGCGCACGCATATACCAAGGATAACTAAAAACACATGAGCGATTCGTATGGCTGAAGCATGTGGATTAAAAGACTTGCATATAAGAATAAAAGGATGCAGAGATACTGTAAATCCCAGGGAAAAAGAATATGTACAATATCCCTGATGACGGGGGACGAGATGTTGGGAGTCCACGGGGTGGTCAGGATTATTGGAGTCCTGCACAGTGTATACTACTAGTGGGTGGGTGGGTATGTGTGTGGTTATGTTGCTGCAGCTTCTGAAGGAGGGGGGGGGGGGCATCACTTCCCAGATAAAGACATGAGAAATCTATAAAACAGAAGTGCAAGGCCACTCACAATGTGCAGACTGTTAGACAATTTAATCAAAGATGAAAAAGCTGATTAAAAAACGCACTCACAATGTGCAGAATTCAATAAGCTTATCTGTATAAGATGCGGGGAGTTGGGAGGCTCCGTGCTGCCGGCTGACAGGACTTCCGCGCTGCCGCTGTGGTGATGTCACTGGTCGGACCTCCAGTTAGGCTACGGGTTCTCCACAAAAACAAAACTCCTCTAGTCCTTCCTTCCTACGCGTTTCGCAACTGAACTGTGTTGGCAACACAGTTCAGTTGCAAAACGCGTCTGTCTTTGTGGCGAACAGATAAGCTTATTCTGCACAT